>NW_008794883.1:340182-351118 GCF_000699145.1 Aptenodytes forsteri | reverse complement strand
ATGAATTCCTTGTTTTGCTTTGCTTGCATGCGCGGCTTTTGCTTTCCCTATTAAACTGTCTTTATCTTAACCCACGAGTTTTCTCACTTTTACTCTTCCGATTCTCTCCCCCATCCCACCGGGGGGGAGTGAGCGAGCGGCTGGGTGGGACTTAGCTGCCGGCTGGGGTTAAACCCTGACAATACCCAACAGGAAACTCTAAGCACACTTAAAACTCGCTACTAGGGCTGTCTGAAATACTAATATCAATATTTAGGGAAGCTGATGAGGGACAGGTTCACAACCTGCATGGTACTCAGATAAATAGAACCAAAGATGTTTCCTCTCAATGTTTTTGTGAAAAGGATAGATACAATCTTACTTTCCAGAGTAAAGAACATGAATGTCATCAGGTCTTGTTGCACGTGGTCCGACTGCATTCTCGGCCAAACAAAAAACAGCATGAAGATTGTCTTTAAAACCCTGTAACAACAATAGGAGAGAAATGGCTTTTGATTCACATCAAGCTAATTTTTTAGGACTGAAATCAGTGAGGGATTACGACTTCTTGACAGCAATGCCACTAATTACATGGCAAATCTGCGAGGAATGTCTTATATCTTGAAGCTAAGGCCAAGAGCTATAGAAAGCGGGCGAGGAGGTAACATCTAACACTGATTTTTAGAGTTCTCAGTGGAGAGTGAATAAAAAGCCTATATGCATGTGACAGACAAACGGGGAAGGGATCTAGAAAGCCCTTGTCAATTAAGCAGTGATCAGTACAGTCTTCTCTCAGCGGCAAGGTATCCGAATTAAAACTTCTTTTATATGCAGTGTGCAGATGTAACTGGAGGGGGTTATGTTTAGTCAAAGCAGATTCCCTGGGAAGAGCACGTTCAGCTCTTTACAGCCAGCTCCAGTAAGATCTTCACAAGCACAACTCCAAAGCCCACTGAGCTCACCAGGAAACTGCCAGGCTCACCAAAACCAAACCCTAAGTCACTAAACTACAGTACCCCTGTATGAAAATCAGCAGAATATATCTCTAAAGATGCGACACTTCGCTCATCTAATTTTAATACAACTCTAACACAGGCTCACAACAGAGATCACAAACACCACATCCAGACCGTGCAACTCCTTCACCTTTAGTAGCCACAAAGGAAAGATCCAAGCAACGGATGCTTTCAACATGACAATTACAAAGGCTTGTGCAAGGACATTACACAGCCAGTCAGGATGCTTGGGATTATTTTCCAAACCCTGTATTTTCCACTGCTTTTATTTAGTCTCCAGTAACAACAAAGATACAACTGGGGCCATTTGAGAAACTGAGCTCCTTCCCATAATTTCTGCCACACTGGGGAAGAGCCTACAGTAATAGTGGAAAATGATGGAAATAATAAATGCTAATATGCAGCCATTTGTGAACTGTATACTTTCCCTAAAAAACCAACCCCAGGTGAACAGATTCCATCTCTGAGAATTTTGTTGGAAAGTAACTTTGATCGTGGCAATCCTGGAACGTGGTGGTACTCCATGTCTCAGTGGATCTCCCAGCTGCCCTTCAGCATCCAACCTGCACCACAGGTCAGATATACGCTACCAGGATCTATCCTCTCTCTTTCCATGTAAAACCAAAAATATCCAAGGCTAAGATGAATTGTGGTTGTTTGGGGGTTTTTTTGGGGGGTGGGTGTTTGTTGTTTTTTTTAATGTATCATTCCTGCTGGGAGGCACACAGCATTTTCAAACTCTTTCTTTTTTCCCTTAGCCTCCTCTCTTCTGGCATATCCCATTCTGGTTTACTCTGGTTTAAAATCAAGTGCTTATATGGTTATGGATGATATTTTAAAATATATGATGATTTCGTTATTTATACAATGGCTGTATTGTGTGGAGGGATCCTAGGACCAGAAAGGGAGACAGCAGCATTTAACAGATAAAAACATAGCTCCTCCTCAACTGGGATAGCTAGCCTTAAAAACATCAAATTCCTAGGGAAACCAGGGTCAGTTTTACTGTTAATCTCTTGATAGAAGTCCACACCTGAAGAAATCTGGACCTGCTGAATCAGCTCATGTTCTGAAGTCTAAAGGGCAAATGCATCAATCAAAACCTTTCAAAATAACGGGCAGCATCTAGAAGCCATAAAGTAACTTTGCAGTTTCTAGTCCAGCCAGTGGGCAAGCAGCACTGTTGATGAGAGAACCTTCCATCTATGACCCTTTGCTCTTCCAAAACGGTCTGTGCAGCAAGAACCCCACTCTGTTCACAATCTCTCACCGGACTGTACCAAATTTTCCTCCTCCAAGTGGGAGATGCGGTTCATCTACTGTCAAAAAGTGCAAACCCGCTTCCAGTATCAGTTGCCTTTTCCTGAATCTCATTCCGTCTGTAGCTCTTCAAAAGCAGGATTCACTATTTTGACATGCAGGATCAAGGATTTCAACAATTTAAGTGAATTTTTTTCTCTTCTCCCTTGTGTTGGAAAGCTCACAACGGATGAAATACATCTTTCTAGGAAAAATCTCTTGCTTAATTTTGCTATCCAAAGCCTTTTTAAATCACATTGTAAAATTGTTGAACAGCATGTAGGCAGATATTTTCTGAAGATGGGTAATAACCTCTGCCCCTCTTCCCACGGAGCTTTCTATCCAACACACGTTTCCAACTTCAGTCTCTGTGACAAAGCATAGCTAATTTAAACCCCTTCCAGCTTTATAGTATTCTTAAGAGCATTTAAAAAAAACACAAAAAAAGTCTTGAAACAGTAACGACAAATTCTTTCCACTGCCTATCTGAATACATTTTCTGTAGGGATTTCATTAATAGGTCTTCCTACATGAGGTTGTAAAATTAAGCAGTGAGATCATTCTTTTGTTTTTAAATATAAAGGCACAGATTTCTTGTGAGGTGTGACAGCCTACGTTTGGACAACTGTATTACTGCAGTTTATTCATTGTTACAATAATTGCGTATGGAATGACAGATCACTTACGTTCACACCTACTGTGATTGTGAATGCAACTTCTCTCAGTGCAGATAATTACACACAAAACTACTTCAGAAACAAGGACTGAATCACCAAAAAAAGGTAGCAATATCCATGGCTTTCCCAGACTCTCCCAAAGCATTGTTTAAGTTCTAGCTCTTGCCCTTTGCAAACGCGTGATCTAACTTTCTGAAGGACTTAGTTATGGAAAGCTAGCCGTTTTGCCTAAGATGCAGCTCACAAATCTGTTTTCAATTTTAAGTCTCCACAGATAACTGCGAAGTTTACAATCTTTCCACATCAAACATGCTGCTAGGGCCAAGGCACAGAGCTAAACTGTTGAGAAATGGGAATTTGGCACTGATCATCCCCTGGACAAAGCTTCCGTCAGATCTATGCATTAATCTGCAGCAGTAAATGTTCTTTGAACTTTGGATACTCCTTGGAGGCAATAGCTGCTCTGTCAGCAAGACTCAGTCACTGGATTTGTGGAGAGGGCAGAGTTTTATTGGCAGCAGCCACTTCTTTTCCCCAGTTCATATTGTTAAAGCGCAATATGCATTTTTTTAATTCTTCATATTTCAATACCTGGCTTCCTCTCAGCTCCCCTACTACTTTCTGACCACAGGAGCAAACCAACAAGCAGCTCCTGATGAGACCAGAGCTGCCACTTCCCCAGTAGGTTAATATTAGAACTGGCACAGTATTCGGAATATGGACAGACTTCGTATCCCAGAGTCACTCATCCCCTTTTTTGCCAAGGGGACGACAGCTGCCCCAAATCCCACAGCTTAAACAAAGTCAGCAATGGATAACTCAAGCATAAATCTGATTCAAGGAACTAGAAACCACTCAATCCACAGAACAAACCCTGAAATTCAAGAAGGACTCTTAAAAAAAAATTAGCACTCAAGGAATTTCTCACAAGTCTCAAGATCCCGGTAAAGATTTGAAAGATTTTCCTGAAATAGCAGGAAGAGCAGCTCAAGATCACTAACAGCAGTGCCAGGTCAGAACTTCGGGATTAGACTGGCCCCCATATCTGGGAATATATCCAAAAGCCAGATTGCTCCCTGGCAATACTGGGCTACATGATATCAATTAACACATTTTACTTACTTGCTTTACAGTGGCTTTGAAGGCACCCAAAATAGCAGCTGCTCCACCACAGTCTCGTTTCATTCCAGGCATAGTAGTCTGTTTAAACAGAACCATAGAATTTTTTTTTTCTTTAAAAGAGAATTTCACAGTAATGCCTGCTAAAACTAGTATTTCTGATGCTTCTGTAACTCTGGTCTTGACAGTGCTCAGCCGTAACAGAAACACAGAACACAGGCATCCGCTTATTGGTGGATCTTCCTTAGAACTGGAAAATACAAAACCTCTGCTGCTAATTTGTTAGAAAAGAAAAAAGAAAAAGGTTGTTTACAAGATTCACACTGAGGCCAACTGAAATGGGTTTTGGATCTGTCTCCAAAATCAGAAATTAAACATCTTTGTTTCTAGCTTTCTCCTAGCAGTGGGCAATACTTAAAGGACAAAATATCAGATAGCTATTTAGCTGCTCTGTAAAGTGTTCCTTGAATCCTATTTGGTCTTCTCCCCTGGTAGTTTGTGTCCATATGGATGACAGTAGGTCAAGTGTTTACTCAAGTAAATATTCTTTGGTTTCATACAGACATTAACTGAATTATTTCCATCAGAAAACAACACTGTAAGCAAAGCCAGCAGAAGAACAAGTGTTTATGTACCTTTCCCTTAATGCTGAGTCCTCCAGTGTCATACACAATACCTTTGCCCACCCATGCAATGGTCTGTGTAGCACCATCTGGAGTGTGACTGAGAACTGCTAGGGCTGGAGGATGCAGGGCTGCCTTGCCAACTCCGTAGATACCTGGAAAACAGAGAATTAAACCACTTGTGGGGAAGAAAGACTGTGGGGAGCAACCTGTGGCTATTTTCTGTAAAACATCTTGGAATACTATGGGCAATAAAACTGTTTCAGAAATGTGCAAGTAAAACATTACAATGGAGATGGCAAAACATTCCAATTAACTGCTAGGAAAAAAGCTGAATTTTCAACAAGATATACCTCCAAAGCCTCTCTCTTTCAGCTCCTCATCTCGAATAATGGTAGGAGTAATCCCAAGATCCTTGCCAACTTTTTTGATTTCCTTAATCATTAAAAGAAAAAGGACATTGTCAGTCAGTCATCAGAAGGACACGTTTGTGTCTTTCCACACATATGGGTACCCACTTAAGGGTTTTGTGTGATTTTTGCATGCATACACATACAAACATTCACAATTTTGGGAGTGGTGCTGGTTTTCCAATGGCCTAATTCCACTGAGACATGCTTGACTTACTATGGCATGAAATACAAATTTGACCTTTAAGCTCCGCCAATGAAAGAAATCTTCAGAGGTAAATGCCAGCTGTTCACTCTATTGGATCATGCAATAGGACAGGAATACTTTCATTCTCAGCAGCTTTCCAGATCTTTATGATGAAACTCATTTGGAAACATGTCAACTTCTGTCCCATAATTTCAGAAACTCTTATCACCATCAGGCTTAAGACAACACTAGCACTGGCAAAGAAGCCAGTGTCATGACCGAATCAAGAACTCACGTCTTCTGACTCCCGGTGCCTTACCCCAAGTTGTACACTCTGCCTCCTTCCAACTTAGCAAAGTTCTACGAAATACTAAAGGCCAAAGAAGTAGCCTCAGCATCCTTGGACAGGTTCTTTGATGTGCTTCCCACTAGCTGACATACAGGTTTTGCTAAGAGATAGCAACATTAGTTTTTGATTACTGTAGTCTAGACTTACAATTAGTAACTTTTACTCATCAGGTTTATTACCTACCTCCAGGAAGTTATCTGTGTTCATCTCATTGCATGGGGTGTCCACAATTCGAGCAGCCAGCCTGACTCCTTCTGTAGCACTTGCCAGACACTATGAAAAGAAGTGAGGACACCTGAGAACCAGCCTTGGTTTGGCTGGTTTTCTGCATAGCTTTGCATTTAGTCCTATACAGCCTACACCAGATGTGTGGTTCCTCTGGAGCACATTAATGCTTAACTGCAACCGATCACAGGCAGTTGTACAGTATTAAATAATGTCAACCAAGCTAACCATTATTTTTTTGTGCGTTAAGCTTAAGTTATTTTTCCCTGTGCTCTAATTTCTAAGCAACTGTATTCCTTCCCACAGTGAATTGATATTGCAAAATTAGTAGCCGCCTGCGTTATCAAAGGCAGACTAAGAAGGCAATGTGAGGTGGAGGGAAGAAAGATAAAAGGAAGCAAATTCAGGAAGTCACAACGAGCTTGTAGGCTGCTTGGGCTGGAAACCTGCAGAGATTACATAATCTACAACATGGGAAACCGCAGAGTTTATATATGGCAGGCAGAGTGGCTGAGCGCAATAAAGATTACTACCATAAGACATCCTGAACGGCAGGCCCATGGGGAATGTGGAATATTTCATATTTGTGTAAAACATGCATGCGTCTGTTTCCTCATTCCTATGGCAAAATGGACTGACTCTCACCTGCGCTGAGTAAAAACTTATCTAAGCAAGAGTGGGCAGAATCAAAATGGTCCACAGTGAGCATACCGAGGCATACCTTTCCTTAAAGAAGGATCCTCCTAGCCAAAAGGACAATGGGGGCACCAGACACTAAGCTTCAACACTAAGCTTCAACTTTTAACTCCTGTGAATCAACAACTTGAAACAAGAAGACTAGGTGGAAGGAAACTTTGTTCAAGCTTTCCAGTAGCCGCACTACACTGAAGACCACACACAGCAGAAGGGTGAGTCAAGATGGGTTTCAAAGGAATCTGATGTCTTGGTTAGTTATTCGTGCTGAGGTATCTGAAGTTTGGCTTGGCCAGACTGGCCTAAGGACTCTCTACATTCCGTATCCCAGCAGACTCATAAACCTTGGCTTGCTTTGGAATGGTGCCCGATTCCCTACAATTACTTTTGATTGCTTTACTTCCCCTAAAGGGATAAGGACCTCCTCAGGAGCCAAGCTAGGTTTGAAGTGATTCACCGTTAGGGCCACACAGGTAAATGGAGGTGCTCTAACCCAAAGGTCAAGTCCGAGGGAAACAATAGGACTTACAAAAATAAGCTGTGCCTGGGTTTGGCTTCCAGGGTACCCAAGAGAACCTGAATAATGGCAGCCTTTAATAAGTGCCTTGTAAAACTGTGACAATCCCTGCTAGTCCTCACCATAAAATATCCTGGACAATGCAGTAAGTGCAAAATGCAGCAACATGCCAAGAGAGAGGTTTAGCTAAAAAAAATCCTACCACTTGCCTTTTCCATGCTCTACATTAGCTGTCTGGTGCTGGTTGAATTTAAGGGGTGAAAACGTAGCTTGGAGGAAGCCAGTAATAGTTTTGGCATTGACATCAAGGGGAAGAACAGGAGGTAGAAATAATTTCAGCTTTGTTTTTTAGTTATAAATAACCCAAGTGGCTTGGAATCTACCTATCTGAAGGAACTATTTTTGACACCAGTTACGTTTTTTCTGATTTGGGGCATGGAAAAATTGAGTGATCAACAGTTGTACTCATAGCACGTCTGCCTTTGTCACTTTCCTGAAAACTGGTCTGGCATCATTTGCTGTGGCCAAATCAGTTCATAGAGTAAGGACAAAGTATGGAGGAAAAGATACTGAAAGAAAAAAAAAGAATACCCTAAAGCTGCAATTCTGTGAATTTCAGATGCAGCAACACTGTATCCTTTGTCAAATCCACTGCCAAAATTTGTATTTTAAGGGATAAAATAATATAACTTCATGTATATTATATGTATAACCTCACTGACTGATCAGCTAAGTGAGTGTCCATCTGTACTGAAGCACAGAACCTGGAGCACTGAACGGGAAGTTGCCTAACAGCTTAAGTGCAAACCTTGGAATAGCTTTTAAGTTAGGATCTTGAAGAGGAATGACCTAGCATACTAGAAGTTACCTGATGCGGAGTTTCCTCTCTGTAATAGTCAGGCGCAAGGGAAACAGTCTTTGATTATCTGCTACTGAAAGATGACTTAGATGTATTTAACTGTTACATATAGCTCATCTCCAGGCTGTATCATTTCTTGGGGTCTTGTTTCTGGCTACAGTTCTGCTAGAAAAACTCAGCCAAAGAGGTACATCAGATAGAAATATCAGAGGCCATATGTGATCCCAAAACAAGCAACTTTTAGCGACTTCACTGTAATATTCACCTGCACAGCCACATACAGTTTTTGCCCGGGTAAAAGAAAGTGAGAAGCCCACACACCGAAGGCAATGTAACATTAAAGGCTAAAAATACACTATTTGCATCTATGATAGACATGAGAAAAGAGACATTTTCTTTGTGCTACTTGTTTGGCGTTTTCCACCCTGAAATCTAAATTCTGAATAACATCTTCAGCCTTTGCTGCAGTAATATGTTCAATATTTCTACTCACAGGTGCTGTGAACTGATCAATTTCGAGGAACTTTGACCTAGGATAATTTATTACTTTAGATACAACACCTATTCCATATGTAGCCTGAGACAGATGTATTTGTGCATGCAACAAATTGAAGAAAAAAAAAAAAAATATTTCAGGGAATAATGGAAAAAACTGATGACGGAAAAAACCAAAATCTTACTTTTAGTGTTGCCACTTCTATCGGTCCATTGTTTTGTCCAACCAGGAAAAACTCTACCGCTACCGTTTTCTTCTCTGTGCGTCTCGATGCACTGGACCGATGTGTGAACAACGGGAAAGCCCTGGCCAATGCACAAGCAGAAGCAAAGACTTCAGACCGCTCGCAGACCATCTGAAACACCAGCCAGAAGACAATCAAGTCAGACAACATTAGGGATGTGAAAGACTATGTTTAAAAGGATCTGTTACCTGTGATACTGGTGAAGAGGGGGGGAAAAAAAAAAGGGGGGGGGGAATAACTGATGTCTGAATCAAGACATACTCATACATCATGTTTTGCACGGATGGAGTGGCAGTACGAAACAGTACTACATTGAACTGGTTCAGTTCATTTCCCATACGGAAACGAATTACACTGCTGGACTTGACTGTGTGGGAATTGGGACATCCTTGTAAGGGAGCTGGACTGCTTTAATTATACTAGTGCAATTAACACAGCTTAGCCTACAGATCAAGACCAAAAAAGCATGGGAACCATCAATATGTGTTCAAAACAAATGAAACAGAGAGAGAAATGATATGAGAATGTGGCTAATATTAACCCAAAAGCTTTTTAACATGTAGAATATTTTTCTGAAGTTCATTACAGAAATTACCAATGGAAAGCAGTTTTAGCTAAACATTTTCAAAGTTACCTATAAGGGAGAAAAATTAAGTAGAGTTATTACTCTTGCAAGTAAGTTTTCCAAGTGAAGAGTATAATTAGATTTTGTTACTGACACTTGACTATGTGAGTCTTCTCTAACAACCTAGAAATCTGAATTAATCTGGAGAAGCCACAGAAACAAATAACAAATTCATCAGGCTCATAGAGAAGATGACCAAAGCAGTCCCAAGAGCTTGTCCTGCTCCTCACACTGGAGCATTAGTTTGCATTAAGACTTTTAAAACGCACTGAATAACACGAACAAGGCACCTTAAATGGGTTATGCAATATAGACGTAGCACCCTGCATGCAGGCTACGTCAATCTTCTAAAGCATGTGCTAATGTCATAAATCCTAGTTCACAAAAAGCCACTACCAGTTCCCTTTGCATGGATATTCCTCATTGAAGACATTCCATACATATCCAACCTTAATTCCCTCCAGCTGCTTGAGCATGCATAGGCTACTACAGTTAGATCTTGTTTACGCATCAGTGCAAAACCACTTACAAATGTCAGTATAACTGTATCGGTAAAACTTGCCCACCTCCAGTCTCCTTGGATACAGCTAAGATCCTGAGAAGTCAAGAAAATACTCGACTAGACATTTCACCAGAAGCATTTTCAAACAGCCACTTACAACAATACATCTGTTGACACCTCCTGGAAGGCAATTTCTAACCAGGCGGGTGATGAACTGAGCTGCAGATGGACTATTGTGTCGGCTGACCCTGGAAGGCAAAGCAGCCACAGTGGCGTAATTCAGGTAGAGAGGACAGCTGTCGGTGGGGTTTGGATTCAGAGTGCCTAAAGCGGATTGCCAGACCTGGGGAGAAAAGAATTTAAAGAACTGTATCAGACTTTTCTTTCCATCTCATTCCCACTATATTTAGGCACTCTTTAATTACAGGATTTTAGGCATTGGATGCAAAGAAATTGTGTGCGCACTTTTAAATGCAATAACCTCTAGAGTGAAAAGAAACACGAAATACGACGAACCTGTTTATTAACCAGAAAATACAAATGCGCTTTCCATTACAAGCATCTCTTTTAAGCCATACGAATGACAATTTAAAAACACACCATGTAGTGGAAAGGCTGCTTCATAGCTTTTTTAAGTTGAGACAGTTTTCCTAGTGATGGACTCATTTCCTAGTCCTGAGTTATTGTTTCACGTAGCAGTTTTATTAAAAACAAACAAACAAAAAAGAAGGCTAAATATTGTCATAAGAGACCGGGGAGTCCAGCAAAAAACGCTGCCAAACCTCTAGCGACCTAAAAGCCGCGATGCAAAACATTTACCATTTTACCACAAGCCATCAAGACCACCTAAATAAAACCGGGCCCGCACACCCCGCCGCAGTAGCTGAAAGCAGGGGAGGGGGAAGCGCTGCCCCCTCCAGAGTTCCCCCCGTGCAGGGAGCGAGGCTCAGCCTCCCGCCGGCCATCTGGCACCTGCGCGGGCGCGTTTCGGTAACGACGTTAAGTGCAGACACCCCCGTGTCACCTCGGAGGGAGGCAAAGCGCTTTCCGCCCGCCGGGGCGGGCACAAGGGCTGTGGGAGCGAAGCCGCGGTGCTTCGCCCGCCGGCGGGGGAGG
>NW_008794883.1:321887-339255 GCF_000699145.1 Aptenodytes forsteri | reverse complement strand
GTTCCCCCCTGCGCCGGGAGCGCTAGGCAGGAGCAAGCCTTGTGCCGGGCCTTTGTGTTTGACCCCAGCTTCACAAAACAGACGAGTGGATCAGGGGTTTTACGGTTTCACGGGTTGTAGAGGAAAATGGAAAAGCACCACGCGGTAACACTGCCGTGCAAAGCGTGAGATCCCCCGCGTCCTACTGCATGCATCAAACCGTACAGAGCGTTTTCGGAGAGGGGACGGTGTAATACTAATCCGGCTCCCTCTGTGTACAACTGAAATGCAATTGTATCAAGCTGAAAGTCTCCATTTCCCCTTCATGATACCACTTTAGGATGGAAATGCTTCATTTTGAAAGTGTGAAGTTACATAGGGACAAAAATGGAAAAAGCTGAATTCCTCTTTTCCTCGTGAAGTTAAATATTGGATAAAATGTACTGCTAAAAAACATTCCAGAAACAGGAAAAAGCCAAAATATGCTCTAAGGTACAGCATGGGGATTCATTAAAAGGAAACAATGTTTTCCAAACACCAGCTTTAACAGTAAATTTAAATGTTTGTTTTAAATATAATAGGGTATTTTTCCTCATTTTTTTTTATATTTGCCAATCACCTCCTATTAATGTTAGGCCAGTAGGGAATCGATGCTCGTTAATCTGCAGCTATGAAAGCTAGGAAAATCTGAACATCATGAAGGGAGTGCACTTCCACTTATACTGGAAACGTGAATGCTGATGCATATAATGGAAATACATCTAAAAAGAAACAAAAATATTAGGTTGAATTGCAGAAAAAGCCTTAGAGTAAGGTCTTATTTGGTCTCTGAAGGGACATTATGGAAACTTTATTGCCCAATACATTTAAAATTAGCCTGAATAAAAGATCTAGCAAAATCTGTTGCAGGGGTCAGTCGTGCACCCTCACAGACTGGACAGCATTCTTCAATAAACAAGCTCCGACTCCCAACTTTTATGAGTCTTTACTGAGCCACAGAACATAAACCGTTTAGGGACTCACTATTAATCCAATACATATAGTCAGGATGGGAGATATGAAAGACAGTAACACAAGGCAATTATTTCAGGATTGAGACATTCGAAAGATTCAACCAGGCAGTAAGCTGCTAGACACTGAGTACAAATTCTGCTATTCCTGCTACTGCAAGAGTATCAACACGGCGCTGTCCCCGAACCCACGTTATCTGAAAGGTAAACAAAGCAGTAGGAAATACTCATCTAACCCTCGATCCTTCCTTCATTAAAGTTAAGGACAGCAGAGGAGAGTCCTACCCAAGGCAATAGACTGACTGGGAAAATCAGTTCTAGCTGCAGCACGGAAGCTTTCTATGTATGTTCCGCTAACAGTAGCTGCAAACGTTTCTACTCATACGAGCCGCAGTGGAAGCTGCAGCATGGACCAGCCTTCCATGGCCACTCCAATTAGAGATCTTCTACAAGTGTTTATGGATTAAGCCACTCAAACATAATCTTACATAATCCATCATAATTAATATGCAACATCATAATGGATTCCCTGTTTTAATGAATTTTAATTTCTCTAGGAAGGCTGTTGGGTTTGGGTTTCTTTGGAGATACTAAATACACATTTTTTTCCAACAAAATAGTTTCACTGTCACCTATCCAAGAACTTACATTTTGCAAGGCTGAACCAAAAGCAAGGTTTCCAAGGATTTAAGCAAAGGAGATAAGACCTTTGTGTTGTGGTAAGTTTCGTAAAAGCAAACCTTAAATCAATACAATCTAGGCAGCCTCAGTGAATGCTGCATCAATTATATTCATTCCAATTTTTAGCACATTCCAAAAACCACCAAGCAAGAAACTAATTCTTCCATTTTGCTTTTCAGTTTCTAGAGAAGGCTTGCAGTAGAAATAAATTTGCTATTACAATGCTTTTAATACTGTCATTTTCACGTATCACTAGAATTATCTTGTTAACAAGGAGTAGCAGCTCCTTTTTGCACGCTTGCATGCATTTCAATGGAGAAATTCTGTACAAGCCAACAGCTTTATAGGTCATTCCCACCAGGTGAAGAGCCACAGATGCTCTAGCAATGCCGTTCTGTTCCTTTGTAAGGAATCAGAGGTTCAGTACAAGCAGAGAAGAATCCAGCAGCCATGAAGAGGCCACAATCTGCAGAACAGCGTACCAGCTTTCTCTGCAGCAGAATACAGATACGATTACGGGGCTGGACAGAAGCACAGTCAGTAGGTTTGGGCAGCTCTTGCTCCCGTAACACCCGAGTAGGCAGCAGCCACTATTAAAGCCAAGCTGCTCCTCAGTTGCCATGGCTTTTTTGGGCTTTCATTGCCCAATGACACAGATAGTACCCCTTCCGTAATGCACCATGTAGAGATACTCTTACAAACACAGCGTAAGAGTTTTAGCTGCTGGTAGTTACTCAGACTGACTCCTAATAAACTAGATACCCGCAGGGATTTAGAAGCCTGTTGTTGTGGGGTTTTTTCCCCTCGATATAATCAGTTTCAATAAATTCCAGCTCAAGTAACACAGGACAGTTGACATCCGAGTTTAACTTGTCCAATGCCTATTAAAAATGCATTTCCCTTTTACAGAATTTGGATAGAAAATATGTAGCCAGTTACTTCAGTGGAGTTAAGATACCATGGGCATAACTCATGGGAAATAACTCTTGACAATCCAAGTTACATTGTGCTACAGAAAGTTACATTATTTTTTTCCCCCCCAAGATATTCATGTCACTGCTGCTTTCGTTTAATTATGAAGACTATATCGAGACGCATTACCATCACACGAGTATGTTTCAGTTTATACTTTTTTTAAAAAATGAGTGATTGCCCAATTAGGTTGGAAGTGTTTTATTACTTCTTTGAATTCATTAGCCATGATAAAATGTCAAAAGCACCAGTCAAGACAGAAATAAATAACACGATCTCATGTTAGAGAGGAAGTTGCAAATACAGTATATTAAATTATAGCAATACGCTGCTTCACACCAACCGATGTAGACAGCACACTAGGGAGACAGTAGTTTTACTCACGATCATTGAAAAGATCTATTACCAGAACAGGGGAGCTGCACACCCAACTACAAGCATCATTCTTTCTTTTACCAGTTTACTTAATGAATTTAATCAAGGGTTTGAACTGGCAGTTTTGGAAGTTCAACATCCCCTTTGTCTAGAGGTAACAAGAGTGGTACAAAGCTTTTCACAATAAGCCACAGAAAAAGCCAAGGCTTTCACATCTTTGTAGTCTTTGCTTTCAGGTCCATTCCTGCACCAAGCCAGTTTAAAGCCACATCTTAAGTCCTCCTTAGTACATAGTAAAGATAAACTCAGGGCAGGCAACATATGCAACATTAATATCATAATATTATGAAACCGCACTTCAGGGGCCTTGAGCAGAGCATCTCTGCAAGTTTATGGGAAGCACTGTGTCAGTCAAAATGAAGGAAATAAGTTACAGTCCCTTTGAGGAAAAAATCCATACAGAAAAGCCATATTAAAAATATTAAGGCAAGGCCTCTACAACTGCACACCACTTCAGGCCTGAATTAAATCATGAGTATTCTATTACTTAGATGTTTCCTTAATTTCTCTTTTATGGCCTACAGCAAAGTTTTCCACTGAAAAAACCCCAAATTCTTTGCTGAAGGCCTAGTAACATGTCATTTGCATGACATCTCTCACGGTCAGTAAAAGCCCACAAACACATCCTCTTCCAGGCAGGCATTTGAAAGAAATAATCTTCTGTCATGGAAAATGGATGTAATATATACTGTAGTGAAGTCACTTATACAAATGGACAGATGCACTGTAAAATAAACAGCTATTACAGCAACTAACTTCTGAAACATCCGAGACCCACTACAGCAGGTCAGAGGGAGTAGAAAGCCAAAAGAAGAATCTCTATTTTTTAGGTTTAACTTCACCACTGCTTTAATGTAGTGTCTGAACTTCAAACAAAAAAAAATTGTACATGAAAATATATGATCATTCTGGTGAGGAAAAACATTCCCATGATTACTCAAACTCAGAAAATTTTTTTAATTAACTGTGTTAAATTATGCCAGTGATTAAATCTTGTTATTTACAAGATCAAGTACTACTCTGATTCTTAGTAATGGTGCAGTATCTAAATTAAGCTCTCAGGGGTTGGATTACATTCTGGTTGCTAAAAGCTTTCTTTTTTAGCTGTCTATCCAGTTCTTTGGAGTTTTTGAGTCTGGAAGAAAGGAGATGAAATAAAACATTTTTGTGCCTCAACACATTTTACATCTAGATCGATTTTTGTTATCTACTCCTATGACTCAGTAACATGGTTTAAATTTGAAGCCTGTAACAATTGTGACATAAGAATACAGAATACAACACATTTTTGTTCACAGTAACATCCTAATTACTGTACTCACTGGTAAACTTCAATTTTGTAATTATTTTTCAAGAGTACTGTGTTTCCAAACACCTCTGCATAGAGCACCAAATTATTTGTGTGGGAGCATCAGGTTTCCTGACATTTTCCATATAATCCTTACAAACACCTCACAGATCACCAAACTTGTACTTCGAAGAATTCTACAGAAACATTGCACAGACTTTGCACCACAAGGGCTTATACATTCAAAGGCAGCTTTCTGGAGTGCAGGTCCATCCATTCACATTGGGGAAAAAAGTTCACATAAACTCCAAAAATGAGAAAATGAAGTGAAACCTAGTGTGACTTTACACCAATAAGAACAACAATAAGGACAATTACTATAACAAACAAAATTAAAATAACAAGCATCTTCCGATTCTTCTTCTGATATTGCTCTGCCTATAGAAACAGAAAAGAAAGAGTTAATACTTAGATTTCTGCAAAGCTACAAAGTACAGGCTCTTGTTTAGTATAAGTGAAGTACATTTATCTCAGAACTGTTCTTTGGTAACTTGACATTTCATACAACGTATATTGCAAGCAACTCCCACAAAAAAACTCCGGTCTGCACCATAGACTTCACTGCAGGTAAGTGTACACTGAAGTCATTTATCTCTATTAAACAGCAGACTCTATAAAGAAGAATACATCCTCATGTCGGTTAAGCAACCTAACTGTGACTTCTTTTCAGCAGTCCTTGAGAGGGCCCTATACCTCCACAGGACATATGAGCTACGCAGAAGAATGATACTCCGTTTGGAAGAACACCTAGCTATGAAGACCATGGAAACAAGATCAGGCAACTGGGTACGTGAAAGTCTGAACAGCAGAAGTTGGTAAGATGTTCCAACTCATTTTTGCTGATTTGATTCCGGTATTATATTTGAAGGACATTAAAATTCACAACAAAACTTCATTTTTGAATAGGCATTTTTGTTGTACCTGATTCAGCTGTGCATTTTCATTTAATTTCAATTAGAACTGAAAGCTTTCTTTCTGATTTGGTTCTCAGTTTTCTGCTTCATTCCTTCTTTCTTCTAACCACATTTTCTCATCCCTTTCCTCTTTTTCCCAGGGGAATTAAAAGGAGGCAACGTGGAGAAAACTCTCCAAAAGCCAAATGAAAGTCTGCTAATAGAAGCTAAACAAAACAAAACTTGCATTTAATTCTTTTAAAATTAATAAACCTTCAAAATTTAAAGGGAAAAATATATTAATTCTTCTCCTTTATAGTCCCTGGAAAGTAATTATTTATTATCAGATCTGCTAAAGAGGAGTTTTTGACCTGAAACTATGTAACATGCAACCACAGTGATTATTTACTTAATTAGGCTTTAAGTATCAAAGCCTGACAAAGTATCACAACTGATTCCAATTTTCATGTGAAGCAGGAATTGGTAACTCATGATTCATATCACCAGACTTCTGCAGTGAATTAATGCAATTTCTGTGAAAGTACTGTCTCAGTAGTTTGTAATAATTATGCCAATTAAAACAGAAAAGAAAATTGGCATTATAGATATTACAGATATTAAATCAGAATAAAGCTAGCAACAGTATTAGAAACAGCAAGGTATCTGTGTTTGATATTACTATTCAGACCTGTGTGTACATCTTCCATGATGGGTGAAAAAATTCCTATGCTGTACTGAAAACAGGTACATATTGCATCAAAAATCCATACTCTAGTCAGCAATCCAAAGAGGGGTTTGCTGACAATTCATTAACTGCCACTAGACTAGGAATAGCATTGATTCCAACTGATTCATTTGTTTCCAGTTCAGTTTGTGCAAATTGCTTGCAATTACTTAAGGCATTGACCATTGGTGAACAAGGCTTAATTTTAGTGATCTCAAATTTACTTTTATGTATAACAAGAATAAACTTATAACCAATTTATTTTGCTTTTCCTCAAATGGCATTTTTTTGCTGTCCATATATTAGAAGTCTACCATAATATGAAGAAGTTGAGTGTGTAGTAGTAAGATGTCCACGTTTCCAAAACAGAATGTTTTACTTAAGAGGCTTTTGCCTAAATCTCTCATTCTACTTTATTTCCAGCAACGGAAGGACTGAACTGAGCTGACAAGTCAGAACTTAGCTTAAAATCAAAACAAAACAAAACAGCCAACAAAACAAAAACAACCACAAAACTCTGTTCTGCTGCCAGTTCAAACTTTTCAGATGTTCATAGTAGAAGCTTCACATTAAAAGCATCAGGTTGGACCTAACTTCTGACAAGTGTCAGGTGGTAAAGGAAAACATTAAAAATTATTCTTGCTGCTCACACTATTGAGATAATGTTTTCAAACTAGGATATATCAACTGACCAAAATCTATAGTGAGGTATCCAATAACCAGTCCTACTTCACAAGTGCTGGGCTCTCCAAACAGAGAAGGAATTGCAGATCAGTCCCACCAGGTCAGCAAGATCAAAGCACATTGCTTGGATGCCCAGAAAGTTATTTAATAAATTAACACTAGGCATCAAGTATGACATAAACAGAAGTCATATGGAAAGTTCCTACTACAGTACAGTTGGACATTTCATACTGTACAGCAATCATTTCTAAAAGAGACAATGTGCAATTGAGAAAGGACTAACTTAACGGCTATTATAAAAGATCATTAGAAATGCAAAGCAGCTTAAGTATTCTGCCAGCTTACCTTATGTAGTTGTTTTAGACCCTCTTCAGTTTTCATACATGACTGTTCGACATTGTAGTCAATTCTATCTAGAACTGTTCCCTAAATAAAATGGAGACAATGAGCACCAAATTGAACCTAAATGAACTTCATAAAGCAATTATTATTATGAGCAGCAGAGTAATTAACAACACTCACAGCAAACAGCTAATGAACTATGTAAACTATGAACTTTTACAGGAGAACTAGTTGGGACTTCATTAAACGACCTCCTTGCTCAGTATCTAACTGGCAGCTCTGTCACCATCTCACATCACATCCCTTAATAATTACTTAATAATTACCTTACTTTCAGTTCAGGTGCTTTTGGCTGACACATTTAACCTAAACTGAATCTCTGGAAGAAATAACCAACAGAACTTTGGCATTCTATGTTTTTTTTTTTTTTAGTCTAACACCCATAACCAGTTGAATTTTTATTTATTTCTTTTCATTAACTCATCTTCTGGCAGATTTCAAGCAGAGGAAACCCGAGCCTGAAGAGGTAAGTTAGGAAAAACGAGAAGCACATGAAATCAGGATGTTACAACAGGAAGAGTCAGTAAGTTGGAATCTCCTATTTTTTACTAACACCGTGATGACAGTGTACCTGTTCTACTATCATTGCTCCCAGGTCCCTAAATATTTCATTGAGATCGGAGATTGACTGTACAATCTGACGGATTTCTCGTTCCCGCTCTTCTACCATTAATGTGTTTTGCTCCACCAGTGCTAGCTGGTCATCTGTAAAACCCTGTTGAAATAAAAGATTTAAATGTTGAGCTAACATTAACAGCATGAAAACACTAGAAATAATTATAAGGATTATAAGATTTCATAACACAACAGTCCTTTTGGAATTTCCTTAGTAGACAAGTTTCTAAGAAAAATAATTGTATTTTAAAAACAGAGTTTCAGGGTCACTAAAATAACTTGGACATCTATTTATGGTTTGAGCAGAGAAAACTTAAATTGCATCCTGCCCAAACACACAAACAACTTTTTAAAATAAGGTCTGTTCTAAACCCATGTTTTTATTGGTGTACAAAACCAATACGTGCAAGTGTCTAGTAGTTATGGAATATCTACTGATTGATCAGCGTTACAGAAAGTCCCATAATGGCAATGTGTAAAGACACAGCAGCAATTCTGATTTTTTTTTTAAATAAACTATAGACACCATACTGTTTTTGTCTCCCAAGGCCATTCACAAGTGAACACTATCCTTTCCCCATCACTCTTATTTAGAGATAAGTGAAAAACCTCTTATACACAAGATTAGCTGAAAAGTTGCCTTGACTTTTTCGGTAAGTTTTCAGTTAAACGTTGAGCATTATAGTTAAGAGTATAACAGCGCTGCAGAAGCAGCACTGTTAGATAGGACACAATAGAACAGATCAAACCATTGCTTAGAAATGCCATATCCCCAAACTCCACAAAGTAAAAAAAAAAAGTGGGTCTGATACAGCTCTACAACATAACAACTTAACTGTGCAGAAACAAATCATTACACCCTTACTTGCAACAATTTGTAATATTGAAAATTTTCAGTTACACTTTAAATTTCATTTTAAAGAGTGCCACCTTCCACCCAAACTCAGAATCACACAGTTTTCTAACAATTACTCTTGCATCTGCCCAGAAAGGTGGTATGACAAAGGACAGCACTGTATTTACAGACCTTCTAGTCCCTTGCAGTCATGTAAGGAGAATTCAGTAGTCAAACTGAGTTCCCTCATACTGCAACAGAGGCTGATGGCACAATCATCTTAACATCACAACAGCAATACTAATTAGGAAAATGCATCACAAATCTGCAGAAATAGAATTTCCATGTAGCTTGGTGCTCATGGCATACCACTTTGATATTTTCATACTAAAATTAAAGGTACATTAAAAAGCTTCTTCGTATTGAATTTGCGTAATAATATCTTAACTTACTCTGTCATAAAGTGTATCATCCTCCCCATCATCCATCAGTGGGACTGAGGTGTCGAAGAAGTGTTTGGATCTTTCTTCTCTATTCTTCATGCCTGTAAAAGACAAACTATGTTTGAGCATAATATTTATGCACAGTAAAATCAGAGTAAGAGTAAAATCTGGCTAATAAATGACAAATAGCAGTATCTAAATTTTAACTGTCACACAGGCTTACTATTTAACAAAGCATAACAAATTCAACCAGACTTGCGAGACTCCGATTAAATTGGTGATTTTAAGTCATCACGTTCTATAAAGTTAAAAAAATTAGGTAAGTTAAGAGCTTTAAAGTGTGATCACTCTAGGCTATTTCCTAACAAATTCTCTTAGGAACATCCCTTGTCTGAATTGTGATCAGATAATCAAAGATTAAAGAGTGCCACCTTCCACCCAAACTCAGAATCACAGTTTTCTAACAATTACTCTTGCATCTACCCAGAAAGGTGGTAGTTCCACCTTTGGTGGAACAGATGGTTCCACCTGTGCCATTTATACCATGGGAGGAAGAAATGTTATGTCAGTATTAAATTTGAAGATCAAGTTTTTGTGGGTTTCTTCAAAGATTAAAATAATCTTACTTAGCTGAAAATGGAACTGCACACAAAACACTAGAGTTTTAAACAGAGGATATTCCACTTCCGATCTGTTTATAGATGCAGAATTTTAATTTATCACAGACTACCTTTTGAAGTTTTATCTATCACAGACTACCAATCAACAGCAGGTATCATGTCTGAAGACCAATGGCTGCTTCACCACTGTAACAGAAGTAGCTTTGCAGACCACAATTTGAGAAGCAATGACACATTAAAAGTATGGATGGATGAAATACACTGGTTTTGTTGATACACTTAACCATGAAATTTCTCCTTTAGCAATATGAAAGACAGGTAGAATAAAGCAGTTTGAACATGGGCTGTGAACCAGAAACTCCCAAATTCTAACCTCCACTCTAATATGCTTCTGGTAGTCCTGTGTGCATCACTTAACCCTTCTGTGCTTCAGTTTTCCCAACCAAGAAAATAAGCACACCTTAATTAGTGGTTTCCACAGAAGGTGCCCATGTATTACTGTATCTCTTATGCTTACGTTTGAGATAGTCAGACTGTGCATGCCTAAAGTTGGTGGATAGGTCCTGAAGGGACTGTGCTAAGGAAGACACTACATTCCTGAGAACACGTGCTTCTTGTTCTGTACAACTACGTGACCTGCTCTGCAAGACCTGGACTGCTCTCTGACATCTGTGAAATAACTGAGAAAACAATTTCATTAGTAAAAAACATACAGCAACACACACTTTAAATATCACATTGCAAAAGTTCCAAATGGAAGACTTAATATTTAATTTAAAAAATCTAGAAATCAAATTTCTTACTGCCCAGTGCAATGTTTAAAAAGGTATGGAAACACAGAACATAAATGAGCAAACAACTTAAAGCTACCAGGGTAGCAGAGTAACACAACTGCTTCTGACCAAAGACACTTCCTTCGTTATAACTGCTTGGACCCAAAGCCTTAGAAAATATATATCTGTATGTCCGAGATATCTGTAAATGTGATTTGATTAAGTCTCCCAATCCTATTCCAAGTAGAAAAGCAAACAGGTTAAGTAGAAGAACAGGGAGGTTAAGTGACTTGTTGAGAAGTTCACCGAGTCAGTGAGTGCAGTACCAAGCATAGAACCCAGGACTTCTGGCTCGCTCTAATACTGATTACAAAAGAAATGCTTTATTCAAAGCAAGCCACTGCCTCATCATGATTCATTACAGATACGTCAAACTGTAGATTTAGAATTGAAAGCAGCCTGTACCTGTGTGATCTCTTGGGTTGTTATTTCTATTGCCCGTTCTTCTTCACTGCTGTCATCCAGTGTTGGTCTGTTTAGATGTTTATCATGAAGACTGGCTAATTCCTTCATCTTCTGTTTAACCCTGGCGATATCATACTGAATCTAAAACAGAAAGCCCAACAATGAAGAAAGGGAAGTGACTAATGTTTCAGAGGAAAATGTTCTGACAAATGCTAGACAAAAATCATTGAAAGAAATCTATATAACATAAAAAGCAGACCAAAGATCATTAAAAAACCCACATAAAAAGCTGAATAAGAAGTAACTGAATACTTTCATGTATTTTGAGTTTGCTACTTTTTAAACCTACTCTTGTTAATCTTAGGCAAGACTGCTGTTTTCAAATATGCTTCATTAAGTTGGAATAATATTTTTATCATTATGTAATTAATATCATAATAAGAAGGTTTAGCCAACTTCTAAAAACATAAATGAAAATTCAGGTCACACCTTCAACTCTGTCAAACATTGAATAGCCTGAACTTAACAGCAGAAGCTAAATGACATGCTTTCAAACAAGTCATTAGAAATAAATCTGTAAGAATGATTATTATCATAGTAAAAAGGAGACTTGATCACCTTTTTGCACAATGGGTTCTGTACACACAAACTGATGAGCCAACGTGTGTTCCAAGAGTGCATTTTAAAAGGATTTTTTGAAAGTCAAGAATAGCTTCACACTCCAAATACTGGAAAAGGTTTTTAATTGGATGCCTCTAGAATCATTCCCCTCGCATTTGTCCAAATATTTCCATAACTTGCAAGGCATCAGTACTGCATAGGCAGGAAAAATTCTCCTGCTAGAAGACACTGACACTTTGTTTTCAAATATTAAACTGCTAATCTCCACCATTTTCGGGTCTATGCAGTTGGACCCCTCAATGGGTTCAAATAAAAAGTCTACTGGAAGTGCTAATTTTTTTGTACCCTTCCTTCTAAGTTTCAAACTGAGAACAACTTTGCTTTGCTAAGAGCTTTAGGACCTTCCCGCAGTCTCAAGTCTAAACAGTCAACTATGGCATGTCTATCCTAATGGTCCCAGTGTACTGTTAATACTGGGCTCCCACAGATGATGCAAACCCAGTCTCCTGGAATTTCCAGCCCTAGATAATCTCCCTTTTTTTCCACTTGCAATATATCCTTCAAGATAATAAGTCACAGCTTGCCTGATATTTTCCTCTAAACAAGGGTGTCAGTTTAGAAAACACACTTAAATCTTTCTTCTATACTACTTCTATTGTAAAACTTACAGCATTGAGAATGTAACTGGCAACACTAGTAAATCTCTACATGAGAAATCAAACTCTGTGTTGGATTTGCCACACAACTTACTTCATCTGCTCCATCAACCCATTTGGGAGGTAAGCGTTTTGTTACTCCAATTGCTGCTTCGGGATCTAAACTTATTCCCGATACCAGTGCCATACGATCATCAGCAAGCTACAGAAGATAAGAAAAGACAGCAAATTAATTTTACGCAAATTAGATCCAAATGCTTGAGCATTAGGAAAAAGTGCATGTATGCCTTCCCATAAAAATTAACCTCAAAAATGTGTTTGCACATGATGCAGGTATGATCAAGATGCACATCTCCTGGTTTGTCCCTATATGCTAATGACCTACATCCTCCCACTTCCTACAGGATCTGAAAGATGAAAGTTACTCTTAGAATAAATTCTTAGTGGATTTTCAAGGAGAAAATATGGTATTGCAGTGAGAATTCAAGTAATTCTCATATTGGTACATTTCGTATTAGACAGTGATTCACAGCCAAGGGATCCCTAATCAATGGTGTAGCATGGTTTATGTTGGGCCAGGCAAGTCTGAAAATCTCATTTGGGAAAATCTCCAAATAAAAATGTTTATTATATCTCCAAGAAATAAAAATAGCATCCCATGATTGTTCTCAAACAATGTTGTATTTAGCCAGACACTCACCTACTAGGCAGCTGAAGAACAAACACTCTTGCAAACCGACATGCAGCTAAAATTGTTAAATTATTTATTTAACAGAAATTAAAAGGTGCTAAACAAAAATAGCCAAGGCAGTGACCAATCCACGCTTCCCTATATCACAATGATACCTGCTTGCTGCTTCAGCTATATGGCCTGAGGCAAAGAAACTTGCAGGAAAATAGGTGGGATAATTCTCCAGAAAATTCCAGAGACTGTCAGAATAAATAAGACGATGTGCCAGCCAGCTTATAGACAGCTTTCCACAGATCCAGAGGAGGGCTGGAGATAGGGAAGGAGTAAAAGAAACCCTTTATCACAATTAATAGTCATAATTTGAATAACTCAGGTGCAACAAATCAGGGGTTTATATTACTGGAGACTGATGCACACTGATGTACAGCAGCACAGTCATAGTTGCAGAAGGGTATGATACACTTTTTGGAGATTATTTTTGGGAACAGAATCCAATTTGTAGGGTTGAAATATTAAAAGGTTTTAGGGAAAAAAACACATGACTAATTAAAAGTAATTTTTAGAGTCACAAAATACCTGTGATAAGATTGATCAATCTTATTTTTCAAATAATACTTTTGGATGCAGGTTGAATAACTTCAACCTCAAGAGAGCTTAAAACATGACAACTGTGAAGGAATAAGAACAGTTTGTGCAGGGCATTTGTTTTGGTTGGTTGGTTTTTTTAAAGCTCAGTTTCGCAGAAACCAAAAGCCACGGTCTGATCTTGAATATATAGGTACAGATTTATTTATCTGCTTTGATATCATTACCAGTAAAATGTGCTGTTCACCCTCAATAAGAATTCTTTTAAGGACAGTATTAGTGTGACTGACCTTTAAACAGATCAGAATATTTTTCTTGGTAGGGTTTAGAAACTTATGTAAATAGACTCAGTGCTATAGTGCAGGTACAAAGAAACCTATTTCTACAATGGTGCAGTGTTGGATGAGGTTGTCCAGAGAAAGTATGGTATCTTTGCTCTTGGAGGTTTTCAAGACTTGGTTAAACAAAGTCATGGATGACCCTATATAGCTTACCAATCGTCCTGTTTTGAGCAGGGGCTTGAACTAGAAGATCTCCAGAGGTTCCTTCCAACAAGCATGCCTATGATTCTCCAATTTAAGGCTGAGTATGATACACACCTAACAGTGTGCAGAGTCACAGAGCAACATTTAGCACTAGGGCCATAGATGCTTCCAGTCATCTTCCTCCTCTGAGAGGAAGGCAGGGGAATGGGTGGAATTGGAACAAAAATATAGATCTTGTTGCCAGTTGAACCAGGCTTTGTAATTTCAGACATAAAATAATCTTCCTTTACTGGAGATAGAAAGAGGTGGTGTCATCAATGGTACCACTTGAAACATACCTAATTACTTCACTGTTTGTTCGCAGGGAAAGATTTCATACAAAAACCTCACTTCCTAGTTTCTCCCAGATTTCTAAATTTTCCTTTATCAGGCCTGGAAAGCTTTGTGGTTCCCCACCCCCTCCCCTTTTAGAAAGCAATCCCTCTTCCTTCCTGGGCAATTCTTTCCTGAAAGCCTGTTTTTTATCCCTGACCTTATTTCCTGACCAATAAAGTTTGTACAATTTATGCATAGCATAAAAAATAGTTAACAGCTTCATCGTACAAAGTCACTATATCTCATCTGTATACAATAAGTCAGACTAGTTTATACAGGTATCTATTAACAATGTAACATTATATCACAAAATGCTTGTCTTCATGCAGCCTCGTCCTTCTACTGTGCATGGAGACACTCAATCCTATATAATGAAATTTAATAATCTAGAAGAATAAAGAAAGGAACACTTTAGCTCAACGATGTATGCTTGATGCAGAATAAAATGTGAAAAACAATACCTCATCCAGCTCCTGAAGTGATTTGTGGATCCCATCAGCCCCATCCAGTTAGAAACAGCAAAAGGGAAAAGGGAAAAAAGAGACATAGGGCAGATATAGGCTATGGTCAGTTAAGAAAATACTGATTTTTTTTAAGCATGACAGTTTACCAAGAACAAAACAAACTGGCTTTTAAAACATGACTATTCAATAAATACATCATGATATTGTACTTTTTAAGTCAGCATCTTCCTTGATGCACAAACTTTTAAAAAAATATTTCAGTTGCTTGGTAAACAGAAAGAAGATAAGAGGTCAAGTTATGAGCTTGGTTTGTTTCCCAAAGTAACTGCACAGTGAAGTTTTTAGTTACTAAAATTTCAGGTAGAAAAAATGAAATAGAATATATTGAAGTGTGACAGCAAGGGCAATTTGACTGCAGTATTCAACATCCACTGGTGAGTTAGAAGGTTTGATTATGATTGGAGGACGCACATACAAGCTTTTGCAAGACATTTATTGACAAGCACCCCAGTTATCACAGGATAAAACAGACAGTAGAAGACAAAAAGCGAAAGCAAATGTACTGTACTCTCGCTTATGTACACACTTCAGTTATGCTCTAGTTTCAGGTAACATTAATCCTACATGCATCTGAAAAAATACAAAAGGCTAGTATCCGCAACATATCTGCACCTTCTCTATTCATCAGTCTTTGTACTGTAGAGTGTATGTGTGAGCAATAGGATATTTCACTGAAAGATTAATAAAGCAAGCATATCAGATCTAAAACAAGGACAAAATACTTGTGGTTTAACAAAGCAGCAGGCTTCAACTAATGATCTCTTTTATCATATACCAAGCTTTTGAAATAGGACTATACTGTTAAGAACGCCACTTTGATTATCTGAGTTTAAGGAGCGGTTGACTGTCCACGTGAGAATGCATCTTCCAGGGCAGAACACAATTTTTGACAGAGAGCTCTCAGAGTAAAGGATTTCTTCAGGAGAAGCGTGGAGAGTGAACTAAGGTAAACCAAAGTACTATGAGCTAGAATTTGCAACACTGCCCTGCTGATATGCAGCAAGCTCTGCTCTGGGGACTCCACCCAAAAGAACAGGTTATTAGCTGCAACTCTGACAGTGACAGGCACCTTAGAAACATGAAAGGTGAACAGCTCACACTACCATCTTTACACTTCTTGCTAAAATAGTACACTTGTAGCAAGTAACTACGGAACTCTCAACTGTCCACCAGGATCATGATTGAGCCATTGACTAACTTCATCCACTGCACAAGAGCGACAATTTCCAATCACTATTAGCTTTGATTGCATTTGAATGAGCATCCTAGAAAATAGCTTCAATTAATGTTAACAAACACCGTAAATAAACGTTTTATGCAAGCGCTAAGTGTTACTGCACTCACTGTTGACTTAAAGTGTAGTTTCACTGCTCAATAGCCTGTATGCGAGTTTAAACTATCACTAAATTTTCTAGGTGATATTTTAAAAAAATCCAAGGATCTAAAAAAAGTGATATTGATATTGGCAAAAACCCACATTAACAAGAACTAAACGCAGTGCCAAATTAAACACGTATAATACACATTACTATTGACATTTCCTGTTCTGCAAATGCAATTTAATACATAGCTTGTTAGACACAGGTGTAACAGAGTTAACAATGAAGACAGACCATTCAACAGCAACTCATCAGCTGAAATAAAATTTGCAGCACAAAGTACGGCTTTTCCTAACAAAAATGCATTAATGCAAAGCAATTTAGAATGATGAGACTGCCAGCAGATATTTACTGGTGACTATTACAAATAAATGATAAGTTTTAACAGAAAGTGTAAAAACCTCAGTAGGGCTGAGCTGCCAAGCAGTCCATCACAGTCTGACTAGCTCAAAACTTAGAAAAAGCTGCATAAACTGCCACTGAACAAATGGCTTTTTGAAGTTTCTGTAATGAGGACTCATACTAGAATCTACTGACTCCCCTCTCTCACAGATGACTTTCAGTATTATTTGTATTTGGGGGAAAAAAAAATAAAAAGGGCAATGGACATCAGAGCAAATTATGGAAAAATTCAAGCAATGGGAATAATCTACACTAGTGTATTTAACAGTGCCCACGCTGAACTGAATAGAAGAGTTCTGCTCTATGAAATAACTTGGATTTTTTTCTTTGGGGAAAGGAGACATCAAAAAGCACAGCGGACAAAAAACCTCATGTCAATGCTAACATGAAGTTCTTAGAACAATAACTGTATTTATTATTCATGAAGTGAATAGAGACGTGATCAGCACAAAGACAGATCTCTTCTATTCATTTTACGTTAAGTAGTAGGAAAGAGGGATCAACAAGGTGGGGAGGGAGGGGCAGAGGGGGAAAGTACAGAGGACGGTGGGGTTTTGAGGAGAGGGCTCACAGAAAGGGAGCTAGGGAGAGCCGGGGCAGGTGAGGGGGGATCGGGGAAGGCTGGAGGGCCAGACGGGAGGAGCGGGGCACACAGCTCGGCTGCCTGGCAGCCCCAGGCGCAGCACGGTACAGTAGGATGAAGGGAGGAGACTCACCGCAGCAGCCATGCTACGTGAACTCAGAGGGCTGGAGGAGCCGTAACTACTCACT
>NW_008794883.1:264027-321455 GCF_000699145.1 Aptenodytes forsteri | reverse complement strand
GCTGACAGACCCCAGCCCTCTGCCTCTCCTGGCCTTAGCGGGGTGCGTGCATGGGCGTTAGTGCCATATATGTTGGTTGCCCATAATGACAGCCAGGTGTGGGCCTGTGAGAAATGGCAGCCTCCGTGTCTCCCCGCCTGTCCCTGGGCTCCCTCGCTGGCGGCTGGGCCGGAGCCCTGCCTTTCCCCTGCGGGGAAACTTGGCGAAATGGCTGCGTGCAAAGAAGCCCTGACATTTCCACAGCTTTTTCAGTTAACTTGCTCCTTCTCACTGCTGTGAAGCATCCTCAAATAATCCTCAAAAGGCACAAGTTTGGTTCAAAGCAAAACACTGTCGCACGACCATTTTGGTTTGATGGCTTCCCTTTTCCCATTTTTTTTTTTCCCCCTGAATCCCCCTCACCTTCCCCCCAATTTCCTTTCAGTGAATTTTCTGTTTTCCAAAAAACCTTGCACAGCTCTTTTTGCTGGGGCTGACCATTCAAAAATCAAGATGTTCCCTGCAAATGAACAAGCCGTTTAAAGTGACAACATTGAGTTTGACTTTCTGGAAAAGGCTTTTTAATAGGGCGAACTGAAACTATTTTTTCCCTGCTGCTCTGTCAGGCTGGTCTGGGCCCCCGCTGCGTGGGGCTGGCGTGACACGAGGTGGGGCTCAGGCTCCCTCCTGCGCACCCCACGCCAGGTCCGCACCTCGCGCCTGCACCCCAAGGGACGTCCGATATGTCCCTTGTGAAAACAGCAGCAGCCACTGCCCGGCACGGCCAGGGCAGCTGCTGCACGCCGGTCGTCAAGAGACTCCCTAGCTTAAACTCTCAAAAGAAACCCCCAAAACAACTAGTATTTACACATATGGTAGGAACAGTGACTATAATCACAACCACATTTTCTGGAAATGTTACCCTGTTTTATCTAACCGCCTGGGCAAACTTGTACAGTGAGAAATAGAAAAAAGTATTCCTTTGCTATTATAAGACATTTGGGGAGTTTTCTTGAGCAGCCCTTCTGCCTCAGCGGGAGAGACCCGAAACTTGGAATTTAGCAAGGAAATAAGCTCCAGTCATACAAGGACTAACGCACGCGTTTCATTTTTCGTGGTCTGGTGAAATCTGTTTTCATTTTGGCTGCCTGACAGAGGGTTTAAAAATATATGTATGTACTTCATTTCTTCACGCTAATTTTTAATCTACTGTAACAATTTTTTATTCTATGAGAACAGTTTCAGCTAATGACCTTCCAGCCTTCTCTTGGCACCGCTGCTGTGGCTGTAGGTCGAGAGGAATGTCTCCTGCCATCAGCAGTCTCCCCACGATCTTTTAGCTCTGGATGCGTGCACGGAGAAAACCGGTTGGAACATCTCACACGGTGGGATGGTGAACATGAACCCAATGGGAAGCCTAATGTGCTGGAAGTTGGTATATGCCAGCAATTAATGTCTTTTACTTCCTGATTTTTGACAGCTTAAAAAGGTTTGAATGTTGGGCAGGCTTGGAATTTAAGCAGAGGGTATAAAAATATTTGGGACTTGTACACAGAGGGATAAAACTCTGTAAGGAAGGGGTCCAGACCTAACGTGGTGAATAACCACTTCAAAGTGGATATTAGGAATAAGCAAAGGGAGTAGAAGGAATGGAAAAAAGGATTAATCAAAGAAAATTACATCTTAGGAAGTGTAGGCATAAAGGGAAACGTGCCAGAAGCAAAGCTGAGTTAGACCTCGCAAAGGAAATTAAAACAAATAGCAAAATGTTCTTCAGGCGTACATACCAGGAGACGAAGGAGAGAAGAGGCAGGGGTGATGAAAGGGGGAGAGGCAGGACACAAATTAATGCATAATATATAGCGGAAATATACATAGAAGAAATGAATGTATGGAGATAGAAATTACCTCATCCAAGTGGCACAAATCATAAAGATCATAATGCGATGATAATTTGGACTAGATGATCATTATAGGTCCCTTTCAACTGAACTATTCTAATTTCTGACCCAGACATCTAACGGCACTGGCCTATCAAGATTATGTCTGGCTGTGTAACAGCATCACTGCTGGAGCAACACAACACAATTTGAGAGCAGGAAAAATTGTTCGAGCATTTAAAAAGAGGAAAAATGATTAAAGTCTGATCCAAATAAAATACAAGACTTTTGGATAAATTTAGCAGGAAAGAATAATACCAGACATGATGGTAGATAGAAATGGGCTAAAATACAACATGCATTTACTGAAGGTGGATAGTGCCAGACTAACCTGATGACTTTGTAAGGTAACTAGTTTTCTAAACAGAGAAAAGCTAGTAGATCTATTCTGTCTGGTAATAAATAAATGTAGGCTGGAAATGAGAAGAAAATGTTTAACCATCAGAGGAATGAGGTCCTGGTATATCTTTCCTACAGGCATGGCAAGGGCAAACAAATACATTATAAGGTAAGACTTGATCCGTTCATAAAAAGGATCATATTTTCCCCTCCTAAGACAGCACATATCCCTAAATATATTTTACTAAGCATATACTGTTAATATTTTGGGCTGTTGCTTCTTGATGCTGAAGTTCATTGCCATAGCTTTGGAGCCTGTGTCTTCCTTTGCCCTTTTATCTGCTTTTTAAATGCCTGTTCTTTTCTGCTGTTCTTAATGAGCAATGATAGCAATGCTGCCTGCGCTCGCACATTCCTGCACCCACTGCCTCCCACAGCCAGGGCCTGATCCCAAATGGTGGGAACTTCCCAGTTACTACCGTGGCATTTGGATCAGGCTTCTGGAGGAAGGCAACAGTACTCCATATTTCAGAAGAACATTCTATTTTGAGGTAATAGCTAAGGCTTTTTTTTTTTTTTTTTTAAATGGGAAGATAATCAGAGCCATATTTCAAAAGCCAGCTTTTAAACTGTGCTTGCAAACTCCTTTCTCGCAGTCTAGTCCCTGTATCCCCACTGTTCAGCTACCCAGGCTAAGTCAAGGGCAAACAGACCTTATGCTTCGGTGATCAGATGAAGGTCAATCTCCACGACATTTAAGGTGAAAAGCTAAGTTTTTTTTTTTTTTTTAAATGGGAAGATAATCAGAGCCATATTTCAAAAGCCAGCTTTTAAACTGTGCTTGCAAACTCCTTTCTCGCAGTCTAGTCCCTGTATCACCACTGTTCAGCTACCCAGGCTAAGTCAAGGGCAAACAGACCTTATGCTTCGGTGATCAGATGAAGGTCAATCTCCACGACATTTTATCTTGTGTAATTGAGTAGATACACAGAGGAGGTGAAATACTGCAGTCTTTTGAAGCCTGAACAATCAGCTTGTGCCAAAGGTAGGATTAATGGACCATTAAGTGCATTTTGCCCTGGAAAATCCCACCATCCCTTTGCAGCTGGGACACTTGGCTGCCAGAAAAGTCCTTCTGCAGGAAAGTTTCTAAAGAAAAAAACAGCAAAGTGGCTGGGTGCATTTTCTGCATGGGAATTCAGGGGCTTTTGGAAAAATAGACCATATTCTTGCCTTTATCCTGCAGCAGAAGATTTTCAGGCTTCAGGGCTGTCAAACTCACGGTTTCCAGACTGTGTTAATCACTGAACCAGGATTTGGTTGGCCAGCGAAGTGGCGTTGCCCGAGTTTTGGCAGTGGGTGTGATTCTGACAGCCTCTCTGTAGGTGGTGCTGCAAGGCAGTGAGATGTGGGTAAGAATTGCCTATGCCGTTTTTAAAATTCAGTCCCTTGGTTTCTTAAACAGCTCTTGGTATTCCAACTTTCTTGAAAGAAAATTAGACATAGTTGCCCATAATGTCTTTATTTTGATGAGCTATAATCTGAATGCCCCCACTGGAAATATGAACAGAGGAGAACTGTTATTTTCTCTGGGTTCAAACTGTTGGCATTATGTACTCTTCCTGGAAAATTGCAGTTGAACAAACTGTCTTTTCATATTGATCTAACTTTAACAGAATTTTAACAGCAGACTGTAGAATCTAATGAATTAGAGAAGAACATCTGAAAAAGAATAATAAGTTGGTCATGCAGAGACCCTAAGTAATGGATGTTTAAATTACGAAGAGAAAGAAATTTACATCTCTCAGTGGGCTCTGTCCCCTTTTGCTCTACACTCAGATGTTGCCTTGAGTTCAGCTGCTCTTCTGCACACTGAAAAATGGTAGAATGGATCCTGCAAATGTGTCTGTACTCCTCCCCTGCTACTGAAATGCAATCAATCCAGGTGGAATCAAGTTTTCCTTCAAGCTGGGTAGGCAGTGAAGACTGCTGTGTCTGCTTGGAGGGGTGCGAGGAATTTTTTAATCAAAATTCAGCTGCAAAAATTTGGTGTTTACAGGCAGACATACTTCACATACATAATTAGACAGGCAACCTTGTTCAAAAGCAGATGTAAGAGTTACAGTCTATAAGCTCGTACCCCAGTCTCGTGACAGGCTAATAATGCCTATGGTACTTAAACAATGGAACAAGTTTGTCATCTAATATTGTGCAAAATTCCTTTCCTCAGCTGGGCACTATATTAAATCTTCTGTGTCACCATGGTGTTTGGTCACCTCTGCAGCAAAGATAAAATATTGCTCATTGTAGGCATTTATATCTCTGCTTATCCCAATTACCTCTCCAGTAGTCATGTGAAGATACTCTGTATTCAAATTGATGTATCAAATGTAAAAATTTGTCACTGATCTCTTTCTTGTAAGATATATATACACACACAAACATTTTAGCTCAAGATGGGATGCCTAGCTGTCACGGATGTATGGTTTAGCTGAGCAAAAGTTTTGGAGCTGGATGTATAGCAGTGGTTAGATGTTCATTCACAGAAATAGCAGTGTGAATTCAAGAGGTTGCTGTCCCCTAGCTGTTTGCTATTGACCATAGCAATGATGTTACCCTGCAATTTAGCTAGCACAGTACACTCTGTGAGTGCTTCTCATGTGCTTTAGTGCAAGCCGATCAGTTTAGTTACTAATATAGCAGCTTTCCTTGAGAGGTCAAGCCACCGCAGCTGACACACTGGAGTACTGAGGGGAGTTAGCTCGAAACCACCCTGCAAACCCACATTTGAGGGTTGAACAGTACCATGTCTGGAGTAAGAGAGGAGTGAAATGTGTTGTTGGCATACTGTGGCAGAGTCCGACAGTACTTCAAGTACACGCATACATCATGAAGAGATTGTAATCAAAATAAGTAGACAAGGGAAGTATTATTATTCCTCTTTAGAGATGAGGAACCAAGCCATGAAGAGGTTCAGTGAGCAGTTCCCCTGCAGAGATGCGTAATGTAAGAGCTGGCAATAAAACACGGGATTCATCATTACTGCCATTTTACAGATGGAAAAACCAAGTCACAGAACAATAGTGGCTTGCTCAAGGTCACACAGGGTATTTATAGCAACCCCAGGACCTGAATCTGGAGCTGCTGAGTCCTGGTCAGCATTTTTCCCAAGGGAATCACGGATAAGGAGATTAACGTCAATAGTTTCTCCAAAAGCAGCAGAATTTCAGAAAGAGGCGGAAGACTGTTCCAGAAAAAGATGCCTGTGCTTGTGTTAGAAAAAGAAGCTTAGACTCCAGTATCCCCAGCAACTCATACCTATGTTCTTGTTATCCTAATTAGTGGCAATGTTCCACTTCCAGAAGGTTTTATCTCTTTAAATTAGGTGGTGTTTTTTCCAACTGATAAAATTAGAGAAGGCAATTCAGAAAGATGTATTACAGTAGATCACAGTCTGACATTCATTCCAGCAATAACAACTGTTATCAAAGAAAGATCTTTTTCATAAACGTAGGAAACAAGTCAGGCTAATAAAGACATGAATAGGTTTTTGCACAGTACAATGTAAAAATAATCAATGAAATAGTGAAAAAAAATCTAGTCAGAAAGTCTGCATAATGAGTATTATCTTGCATAGAAGTAGTCTCACTCTGCTTTATAATTAATAGCATTTAGCCATAAATCTTTCTGAAACGAGGGAAAGAAGGAATGACCCTGCTAATTTCAATGCCATTTGGGAGCAGCAGAGGGCACATAAGAGCAGGTTCCTACTTAACAAATCTTCACTTTTTTGGCCTGGATTTTCCTGTAGAATCAGGGACTGTAAATACTGATTTTCCTAATGAACCAGTGCCAAGTGGCTAGCAAGTGGGTAGCCTCTAAAGAAGGAATCGTAGATTTCCAGACTGGTTTTCTGTCACTTAGGACTGCTGCTTGCAGCTGATGTATTATGCCAAGATACTGCCGTACATGGTGTTTATTGCTATTCTCAGAGGTGCTTAGAAATGGGAAATGCTAGAATCTGAGATAAGTACAAAGATGATGTAAGAGTGCAAGGAAGGAAACTAGACCAAGCAAAAAAAAAAAAGTTTATTAGATGAAGTGGAGCAAGGCGGGGAGGGGGGGGGTCAGAGCTGCAGCTGAGAATGGCCATGGGGAGATGATGAAATCCCCTTTCTGCCTTAAATAGCATAACAATTAAAAAAAAAAAAAAAAGAGCAAACCATACATCTGAAATCAAAACAAAGGAACAGCAGAACAGCAGCTCCAAGAAAGGAACTGCTCTTGTTTCTTTCTCTTTTTTTCCTGTTGCTCAGATAAAAGAATTACAGTGTCTCTAGAAACACTTTTACCACCATCTGTGAACTTCCACTCCACAGAGCAAGGCCTCACGGGAACACGTGTTATTGTCCCCAGTTTATACATGAAGGAACTGAGGCAAGGGAGCGTGATGCTGATTTGAAAATCAGTTTTTCTCCAAGGTATCCTCGTTTGATCCCTCTGAAGACATGGATGTCCGACCTTGGGTGACTCATGCAGCCCAGACTCAACTGGTTTACCTCCCACTGATGTCCCAGTGGCTGGCTTTAGGCCAGGACCCTTCAGCTGTTGCCTGTGGGCTCCAGCTGGTCTGCAGCGGTAGTGAATATCCCCTTCAATCATCTGTGCCCTGAACTCCCCACTCACCCCCATTGCTGGGAGAGGATCATCCAGAGCACTGTGAACGATGGCAGCAGTGGTCAGAGTGGGCAGGGAGTTATTTTGATCTCCCAACTCAGTGCTGCCTCGTATAGGCTGAGCTGGGAGGCTCTGTGGTCTCCAGGGTGTATGGCCCCATCTTTGTGCTCTGCTGTCCTTGTTGCATCCCTGCTGGGAAAGATAGTCCAGTGCTCTTTGGCTGTGCTTTGCAGGGGTAGTCACATCTTCCCATGCTTGGAGTACATGCACCATTGACCATAAAGGGTTCAGGATCCTTGGAGCCCTGAGCTGAGTTGCAGGAAAAAAAAGAAACCCACGTCCAAATTGTTGTACCTGAAGGAGGGATGGATCCAGCCTGTGCCAGTCCAGGTGGGCTAGTTATCCTGACACAGCCACCCCATTTTCCTTGCATGGGAATGTCCGCCCTGGCTTCTGTCCACTGCGTCCCCCTTAAAATCCATAGAAGAGGCCATCAGAAGCACTCAGCCAGCAGGAAACACTGAGCACAAGGACCACAAGTGGAATTTAGGGTGCCTGAATCTGGGTTGTCCTTGGTGCTTCAGTGTCCCAGCTAACAGCAGTGGCTTTCTCCACCATTGCAAATGAGAGCACATTAGAGACCAGGAGGTGTTCAGTAGCAGGGGGCCTAGGTAATGGTCCAAATGCTGACCTGCTTTCCCTGCAGCATAGCTGTGGAAGATGGTGGGCTCGGAGATGTTAATGGGACATAATTTAGCTCTGCGTGTTTTCTTGAGGTATTCTGTCTAAGTAGGCTCAGCAGCTTTGCCTATCCCCATCTCGGTTTCCTGACCAAAGATGAGGTGCGAGGAACTGAACCGCATTCCCTGGGAAGAGCTGATAGAGCCTCCCCCGCTTCTCCCCCTCCTCTGGCGCTTCAAACCAAAACAGCTGCAAACTTCTTGTGGCTGGAGATGTGCTGAGTGGCCTTGGCAGGAGTTCAGGGAGAGGTAAAGGAATCCCACCCATCAGTAGCAAGGGCTCTGCACCACCACCAGCCCTTGCGTGCCCTAAATCCTGGCTTCCTGGTAATTGCTATCTCCGTAAATACCAGTCAGCCAGCAAGAGAAGGGACTTGCATCACTGGACTGTGTTGTATCGTGTGAAATATGAGGTGACACACAATACACTGGCATTAGGCAAAGGAGTTGTCTGCTGATGTGGTGACACGCTTGAGGCAAAACTGGAAAATTTGATCCCTTCCTGCCCGCGGTCTCCCAGGCGCTGTGGTAAGGCACGCTTCACTCGCTTTGCTCGGGGATGTCGAGGGAAATGGTAAAATGAAACACGCGGGCCAGCACCATCTGCAGTTCATGAACTCAGACGTGTCAGGTTGGCAAGTGCCCGCAAGGCCGTTTGGTTTGCTGAGCTTGGGTCCTACCACAGTTGGATTATCCGAGCTGAGCACAGCCCAGCCAGGTTTGTTCCTGGTGAAGCTCAAGGGAGGTGAAGAATGCTGAGCTGCTTTTGGCAGTGTTATATCAGAGGCGACTTTGGCCAATAGTTAGTCTGGCTCTAGATCCAGCTCAAAATGTCTCCCTCCTGCATGGATTGCCAGTTACCCCATCCTCCTCCCCACAGGACCAGCTGCCTGCTTTCCTATTGAATCGAAGAATGACAGAGCGGCATTTGTGTTTGATTCTCCTAAATGTGTGGTCCAAGGGTGACCTGCGGACACCTTTCTGTGCTCCCTGCGTTTGCTTCTCCACCTTTCTCTCCCTGATTTCTGTTTCCAGATAACTTTTCTCTTTTTTTAAGCAAGATGGCAGCTGTGTTACAGAGATCAAACCCCCGAACAAAGAAAATTTGCCCTCTCCTGCAGCTCCGTTGTTAGTTTCTTTTTGTTTTCATGGCCCCAGCTCCAGAATGATGCTGTCTACAGGGTGACCGTGAAACCGTATCACTGCGGTGAGAGCTAATGGTTGTAGACCCAGAATTGCATATCTAACCCACGCATGGTCTGATAGCAGAGCAAGCACACGGGGGTGGCAGCAGACACAAACAGCTGGTGGGTGAGAGGAGGAATCTCCCTCCTGCTGGGGACTGTGTTATGAACCACACCTCGGTGAGATGCCTCCTGTACCGCAGAGCAGTCCTGCAAATATCTGCCTCCCTCCAAGTGCCACTCCTGAAAGCATCTCTGTTCCTAACTTAACCAAAAGCTAGGCAATTTTCTTTGGGTTCCCATGTGGATTTTGTAAAACCAATTTCCAAAACAGCCCAACAAAGCCACACAACGAATACTAATTTCTGTCAGTTCTAGCACAGCACTTGCACAGGGAAATGAGAATCTCCGACATGTCTGCGACACTCCCTTGGGTGGATGTGTACACACACACTCATCCAGAAGGGTTTCTGGTTGTTTATGTAACACAAGTGTCTTGAAACAGATCTGTTTGCTCTGAAGAGCAAAGGATTAATGAATAACGTGCAATTAAAGCCTACACAGGAGGTAGCACGTAAGAATAGCTCCAGCTCTGCTCCCTTTCCAGGGCTTGTTTCATGTGCACATTAAGGAGTGCTTGTTTAAGCTAATACCTCTCTTTCTATTGTTTGGGACAGATTTTTCAACAGGGCTTTAGAAAGGCAGCTACAGAATAATGCTCCTCATAACACACGAGCCAGCCGCTCGCAAGGCAGCTTGACAGGCACATGCCTGGCAGGCAGCAGCGGTGGTAACCGGAGGGCTCGGGATTGATGCTTACAGCCAGCCCCTGCTTGGAGGAAAAGGTTAGTCTCGTGGGGGGGTGTTTGCCTGGGCCTCCGGAGATGCAAATCCAAAACGCTGCATGACAATCTGTGCCGACACATTTCCTGCGTGACCTCCAGCGAGCTGCTTGGGACTCGGACAGACAAACTGTGACAAATCTTCCCGGGGTGGCGAAGGTATAAGTCTCTGTTTTCATAATGGAAGGGGAGAGAGGCACAAATGTCTGCCAGGTCCTTGGCCGGCCTCTGCAATTCCCAGTCTGCTGTATTACCTTACGCTGGTGATTTAATTTATGGCAATGAACGAACTGCAGTGGCTGTGAGCTGTGATTTCTGTGATAGCTGCCGGGCTGTGACAGCAGCTTCCAGCAGAGGAGCAGTGATCGGCTCTGGTGCCACCACCTCGGACCGCTGCAGCTGAGCCTGACAGATCCTTTCCCACCCAGTGGGACCCCTCTGCTGTATATCCCAGCCCCGGCAAGAAAGGCTGCACTCCCGCACTGGCTTTGGGCTCCTTCGAACATGATTCAGTCATCCTGGGTTTGGGAGTTCAGGCTCACGCTGGTGCTATTGTGAGAGGGAAGAAAGAAGCAAGGATAATCTTATGGGAGAAAAATAAACTCGGTGCTGCTGTTGACTGCAGCGAGGAGCAAACCCCAGGCAGTTCAGAGCCAGGTTTTCAAGCTCAGCTCATTGCCCAAATGGTGAACCCATGGACATGAACTTTGTTTCCATTTTGCAGGTGGGAAAACCCTGGCACAGGAAGGCTGAGTGATCATGAGCGATGGAGAGGCAAACCTTTGTCTGAGTCAGTGGTACAAATAACGTCTCGAGTCTGAGCCCTCACCAGCAGATCAAGACCTCCATATGACTAAAAGAATGTGCTGCAGTATTCAGTGCACATACTGTTCTCCCTCAAAGGAGCAGAAGTGTGCACATCATTAAAAGGAAATATTTTATGCTGATCATTCCCACATGCCTGCTCTGTATCTATCTGGGTTCTTAAGCAGCACCCATTCTGCACATAATGTCATGCATTTACATCTCACAAGGAAGATCAGACCTCCTCAGGCTAAGGAATTGTGTTCTGGGCCCCTGATAAAACCATTTTATGGAGATGAATAACTTGCATGGTTTCATGCTTCCTTTCCCTGAAATGCCATTAGACGAACATCAAGTGCTTTTGTATTTATTTGAGGGAATTTCCTTTTAGACTCTGCAGGCAGAGAAAAAAATGGGGATGAGAGGGAGCTGGGACTGAATTATGCCACTAACTGGCAGTGCCTCAGTGACAGCTGAAGAGCACGGCTTGCTGCCTCATTTATATCCATCGGAGGTGCCATGAGCTGCAGACTGGGATAAGTTACCTTGTCTGAAGGGCTGAAATACCACATCAAAGCACCATGTGGATCAAAGGTGAAAGCAACAGGCATTCCTGGCTGGCTCATCTTTCAGACCTTTCTCTCTCTTTAGTTTCCACTTTGAATCTGATAATGCAGCCTGAACGCAGCCTTTCATATGCCTTCATTCCTCAAGGCACAGGTGGTATGGAGCATGTATTTCCTTGTCAGCAGGCTTCATGGGGCATAGGATTTCCAGGGCTTAGCTCTCAGGCATCAGTGATGGAAAAGATCTATCATTCTGAACAAGGCAGAGCAAGACTGATGGAGTCGGTGTGGCAGAGCAGAGCCTCTTCTGCCCCAGGTACAGAACGGGGTGCAAATCTACAGAGAGCTGCTCAACAGTTAGGTACCAGTATTAATCTGTAAAACGCAGTGCTCAGGGCCCTCCCAGAGAATCAAACCCATGATTCAAGACTTTATATGAAGACAGACTAAAGCATCTGTGAGCCTTGGAGTGGACACGCTGAAACACACAGGGTAAAACTGTGAGAAGGCCACGTCTACTGACACACAGGTCCCAATGGCACTTGGAAGCACATTGGAAATTTTTATGCTAAATGAAGTAAATGTAAAAGTAAACAACTTCAGGGACTCAGAAAGAAGACTTTCACCCCACAGGTGTGTGACTTCTGTCACACAGAAGACAGTAGGAGGCAGATGAAGCTGTGTTGCTCAGTGTCTATGAAAATCTGTATGTTAACTCTTCCGTACTGTAGGTTCCTCCTGCAGTACTACTTGTCAGAGAGGATCAGAGTCATCACAGCATGAAGGAAAGGCCTCATGACCTGAAAAAATCTTGATTCTGACATTTTCTATCCTTCAGACCCTTTCATTTATGTCAGCAAACTTTTATTGAGTCCGTAGTGGCTCTCTCTGGGTGGAAGTCTCCCTCTGATAGATGTTCTCAGCTGTGCATTCATTGCTGCAGTTTGGTGTCAGAATCAATATATGTGCTTAAGTGAGATTTGTGGAGATGTTGTCTTCTGGATTGAGAGCTCTGTACTAGTACATAGGGCCTTAGTGAGTAGCTTTTGAAATCTAGACCCTCCTATATCTGTGGGTTCATGTAATATGAAATATTACCTTATGTTAAAGCTGAACTGGATTCTTTTATGCCAGGGTTGATCTCCAAGGTTTATAAAGCCATTCAGACTGGCAGCGAGATGAACAAGGCAATTGTATAGCTCTTTCCTCTACTCCAATGCGCGAAAGGAAAACATTGTGACTCATCAGCCAGAGAAGTTGTGTTTTCTTCAGCAGGAAGCTTTGCAGATTCTCTGCTCCCAGATCTCGTTACACTCTTCCATCCCACCATTCTGGAAAAACTCCCACGGAAAGACAGGCAGATATTTTAATCAAGAAATGGTCCTTATTTCCATTAGCAACAGCTGTTTTCCTTTTAATTTAATTCTCCATTCTGGAGTCTGTTTATGAAAGCTGCCATTAATTATGTTTTTCATCAGTCAATGTTCAGAGGTGGCTAATGGCCCAGCACACCTAATTAGTCCTTCATGTATGATAATGTTTCAGCAAGTCTATAGTTAGTGCGTAGGGCTGATATCCGCTGCGTAGTGGAGTTGTGAGTGGGGCTGTTCAAACTCTCCTGGTGTGTGTCAGATAGCGTTAGAGCTGCGTTCCTGTGCTGCTGCCAACATGTGGCTAGCTGGGGGCTGCAGTTACCGGGATGTGATAACAGCTAGTGCCAGAAGTGGCTTCTAATGTTACTCCGAGCATGCCAGCAAAAGGGCGAAGAATTCAAGCTGCCTTTGGAAGCTCTTTGAAGACAGAGAGTGCAGAGACTGGAATTACAGCTACTTTTATTTTTGTTTCAAATGATGCACTTGATAAGTGTACTTGATGGCTAAATGCACTGTGCTAGGGTGCTTTTCTTCAGCTGCTTCTGTGCAGAAACCTTCCGGTCATCCTTGCCGAGGTATTCCCAGCTGACCCATCTGTCTCAAGCCACAAACGTGGCTACTTGTGTAGCTCTCTTTAATGTCACTGTGGAGACACTGGCATGACTTAACCTCACTAACCTAGTGATGCATCTGGGTTTAGGCGAGTCTTTGGCTAGGTATAGCAAAAAGCTTGAAACAACTGTCCAGAAACTATGGGCACGAAAAACAACTCATCTTTGTTCAACAAGATGCACAAGTAGATTGACTGAATTCTTCACATACCTTAAAGCTGGAGCTGGAGTTTGAACATCAGGCTCAGTTGGATCTTTGTCTTCATTTTGAAGGTGTTTGCAGCTGCAAAGAAGAGTAGTAGTTATTGGCAGGTAGCCTCAGGTAAGAAACATTTCAAATCCTCCAGTACACAGATAGCTTTGAAAAATATCCACATCTGTCACAATTGTGTATTGAAATCCAATCAGTGCGTGTGCAGAGAGCTGGCTCTGTTCCCTTACCCAGGCTGTCACCTGCAGAGTTCATGGCATTGTGGAAAATTGCATACACTGAGTAGGGGCATGTTTTGCTTGCCTTGGTAGAAAAGTGGCAAACGACCAGCTCAGGATTTGTAGTCATGTATTGCATAAAACAGTCAGTCACCTTCAGCCTTTCCTATGCCTGAAGGAGTCCGGTGCCCACGATCATTCTTCGCTCACTTCATTTGCTTTTGCTGTGAGCCCCACAGGAGGCTGCAGGAAAGTAAAACTGATGTAGCAATATTTGCTGTGTATAATAATAACAATGTACCGCAGTGAAACCACTTCACTGTATTTGAATAATGAGAGATGCTCTAATACTCTATGTGATGATGAAGGTACTTCTCTGTCCTGTAGAATCACATCAGACTTATGCAGAGGTTCTTCAGTGAGTATTCAATTGGCCAATTTCTGACTGTGTGACCTCCCTAAACTTAAAACCTTTTGACTGCAGGAGGAATGAATCTGCCATGCTGCTAAACAGAGTCTTTTTCACAAGGCGTCTGCTTCCAAAGCAAATGAAATTTGCTTTGATTTTCATGGCCTGTTGAGGGATGAGAGCAGCACCTCAAGGAATCATACGGGATTGGCTCAGAAACAGTTTAAAGGAGGATACAAGAGCATCCAAGGTGCTGTCATTTGAGAAGAGAATGAGAAAATGCAGGTGACCTGTTAAAGAATATGTCCTGTTCCCAAAGCTTCCAGCTCTTATGCTGCAAAGGGGTATAATTGCAGACAAAATAGGTTTAGACACAGAATAACTCTGCATTTAGCATTATTCTAACTTAACACATTTTTTGGACAGGGGAAGGAAGGCCAGTGTCCTACTGTTATTCATTGTTCGGTCACCTCTTTGCTAGTTATTTGATCACATCAACTTTGAGCTCTCATCTGAAATGTCTCAGCTGGAGAGTGCTGGATTTACAGAGCTCTTGCAATGGTGATATAAGAAATGTTCTAGCAGGGTGTTATGGTCCTGCTGTCAAGTCCTTCACTGGAAACCCAGAGTAATTCCAGTGCAGCTGATGGGTTACTGTCATGTAAGTGAAGGCAGCGTTCATCTCTTGGACGTCACCTTTTGGCCTCTTCTGTTGGCAAATGAACCTGATGTAATATTGCAAAAACACATCCTTTGAGTGAAAGTGATAAGAAAGACAAATGTTTGACTTTAGCCAGAGAATTTAAAACTCAGAGTCCTTTGAAGATTGCCGAGTTCTGCGCTGTGTTAGTCATCCATATCTATCTAAGAAAACACTCATTTCATCACAGCTGATGACATAAATTCAGACTTGTGAGCAAATGGCTAGGTTGAGTTAAATCACCTCTCTATCTGCTAATGGCATTTTTGCCTTTGCTTGATGATGAAGGTTATCTTGCTGTTTGGAAATTATAACCTACAACTGTTAGACAGCATTATCTGCAGACGTGGGTGAGATAATTTGTATGAAAAATCCAGGGAATCTGAAGCGTATTGGCTTCCATTCACATGAAGCTGAAACGCTTCAAGACTCCAGCCGCCTTCACACACCATGTGCCTCCTGCTATATGGTGGGGAAGGAATAGCAGCTGGCAGATGATGGATAGCAATGCCACAGCCCGCTATAAGGTTAGGAGTGACATCACTGATAGAAAAGGGAGCAGCTTGAGCTGTTTATAAAACTGCAGTTGGGAAGTTTGCCCCAGACTGCATTAGCCTCTGTTTGCTGCCTACCCTGCTTTTCCCCACTCAAATTCCAAGCTCCTTCAAGGGAAACAAACATCTGCAGAGACACAATGTTAATTGTTGTACTTAGCGCAGCTGTTTACATTTTCGGTGCAGGCAAGTCAAAGCATGTCAAGGCTATCCTGATGGCTAAAACAAGCCAGAAATCTTGTTCTGGCTGAAATAACAAGGGGCTGGATTCGGATCTCATGTACCAAGACATTCTGCCTTGGCCCCAGAGGATGGAAATCAGAATCCGGAGAAAGCAGAGGGTGTAAAAAAAGTAGCAGAGAGACTTGCAAGAGGGTGAATGTGATAGAGTCATCAGGGAAGCATTACAAGGTTAATGCAGTTTTCCATTATCTGAAAACAGTTGGGGATTACACTGCTTTTGTAAGCTTAGAAAGGCCGGCTTCCCCGGGTTCTGCTCCCATCAAAATCCAGCCTAATGGCTCCTTATCAGGAATGATGAATCGCTCTTGTGCCTACACTTTGGTCCCTAATTTCCACTCTTCTTGCATCTGCTTAAAGTCCTTTTTAATTTTAACGTGTACAGCAGTCTCTGAGCCAAGTGTGGCCCTGGTGTTCATAGTCATTCTGGTAATTACTGCACTCGCCAGGTCCCATTAGTATGCAATTTCAATGGGGTGTGACTTTCACAATATTTTTTTTCTTGTTGTTGCTCGAGCCACTCCAGGAAGGAGCTGTTAAACACGAGTCTCAGCAGGATCCATCATGACTGAGGACAGAACAGAATGTAATGAAACAGGGTGAATACGTGTCTCGCTGAGCAGGATATGTTCTCTTAGTTATATGGTTGATAAAGCTTTGGCTGAGGTTCAAAAAGGTGTTCAGCTTTCATCTCTCTGTCTTCCTTCCTCCACTCCCCTAAATATTAATGGCTGCACTCATACCTCCCATATTCGTGGCTACTTTAATTGTTTACAGATTTTTTTAATAAAGGATTTGACTTTTTGCCTGTGCAGTTATACAAACCTTTCTCTGTCTTCATGGTGATGCCCCCTTCATCGCAGCTTGTCCTTGGCCTCCCTGCGCCCTGGCTGGCTCAGTCCGGTGCAGTGCAAGGGAACAGACACTAAATCGCTGTAGTCAGAAATACCGCAGTGGAGTTTTCCTGCTGAAGAGAAGGAAGGACAGCACCGCACCGTGCTCCGCTCAGGCTGTGACCCTAATTGCACAAACCCATATGCGGGCAGCAGTGTATCGGTGTCACTGGTGCCAGGTCTTTTGATGACTGGTGGATTTGGCACCCTGGGCTTGCTGTTTGAAATCACGCTTGCTCTGTTACTCTCCTTTCGGCTTGGGTGAATGCAACAAGGCTGTGTGGGAAGCTAAGGTCGCACGGGAAGCGTGTGGCAGTGCTGGGAACTGAAGTCACATCTCCTGAGTCCCCACCTGGTCCATTAACCACAAAACCATTTTCCCTCACTAATTGAATACAAAGCGAACAGTCTTTTTTACACTATTCACATGCTGGGAGAGCAGAGGCAGCTCTGTGAGAGTAACGTGGCAAAGGAAAGCTAACAGGATTGTGAAGTGCCAGGTGACAGTGGGATGAGGGTTTCGGGAGGGTCGGGGTGTGCCTGTTTAACCCTGAGCATCTCCGTAAGTGCAGCTTAGCAGCTGGGTTCCCAGATTATGAGGAAATGGCAGGGCATCCAGGAGTGCAATGACTGTCTGTTCAGATGTATATCCATGCCAGGAGGAGAGGGAGGATGTGTATGCCCTTTAACGCTGACTGCTTCTTCCCGGCACCAATTGCTCCTTTCATGGGATCCCATTGTCTCGAGACAGATTTCACACGAATCGCAGCAGCTGGGAGTAAAGGAAGAGAAAAATCAATCACACTGTTCTGCTTCAGTCATGTTGCTGTGCTATGTTTCTGTATCGGCCAACCTCTGATCATGAAATTCTCCTTTATCACATTTTTGGCTATGTTTGCTGTGTAAAATTGTGATACTTGAATTAGGGCCTGTGTTTATGAAAAGAGACAAGAATGATTAATATTAATGTGCGCATGAATTAAACCAGTATTTTTAATTGTGCGGCAATTAATTAAATCAGGGCAGTGACAAATAAGAGCATAGATGCCCAGTTAGGCACTGTTGCACAGGCAACTGAAGAAAAGAAAAAAGTTCATCTAATGTAATGTGATTCGGATCAGGCTCTTAAGAAGCAAGACCCTTTCTACTCCAAATAATTATTAATTTGATTGCTATCAGAACAGGAATTTACTACAGCGTCTCTGGCCAGCCTGTCCTCTCGATCTGAAGAGACTTGGGTTCCTATCCTCTCCAGAAACAACTGTGCATATATACAATGCAGTTGTAAAAAGCTGTGAATGAAAAAATATGAGTTAAGTATAACATCATTAATAGTTGGTAGCTGGGAAGGAGTGCGTTAGTGATGAAATATAATGTTTATTTTCCCTCTGACTTAAGCACGTTTAGGGATATCCCCAATGTGCAGGGAGATGAACTGGCTGATGATCCGCTGTGCCCCTGCTTCTGCAAGGGACCAGACAGCAGAGTAAGTTTGTGAGCAGCCTCTGCTCCTGGTTCCACATCTGCTCAGGTCAGAAGGGACTCAGATTATTTCCTTTCCCTTAGCCCATCTCACGCCACCCATCTCTGCCCGGGGGGCTGGTATGTTCCAAAAGCAATTCTAGAGGCAGGAGGGCATGGATGCTCGTGGGGCTGGGGCAGGTGCCAGCGAGGAGGGCCAGAGCTGGACCGCAGGCACTGGAAGTCATGGCTGAAGCGCGCTGGCAAACGGCGAGTGCAGGGGCCCCGCGGTGGGACGGCCACGGCTGCTGCAGCAAGTGAAGTCCGCTAGCAGAGCTGCGGGTGTGTGGGCAGGCGTACCGCCTGGCAGGGTTCATGCTGGACCTGTGCACCGAGATTAGTCCTTGAGCGCTAACTTTACCCACAAAGTATTCAGGAAAATAAAAGGAAACCATGCTTACATTTGGGCTTTAATGGCTGGCGTTTTGCATCTCTCTTTCTTATTCTTGGTCATGAAAGCAGTCAGTCTGTCTAGCAATTCAGATCTGAATTCTTTAACCTGGAAGGCATTTTGTGTAATATAACATCTCCCAGCCTGAGACCAAGTCAAGCATCATGCATCAGTGATCTTCATTTTCCAGGCTGGTAATTCTGGCTTACCAGAATGAAGAACAAAGGCACTGAATAAGTAAAAGGAATAGGGGGGAAAAAACCCAAATGGAACGGACGCGTTGGTTGAAACATCCTATTTCTTGAAAAACTGATTTTGAGGTATCTGTCAAAGCAATCCCTCTATTTCTTATGATTATTATATCACATGGCCTTGGCGTGGTTTTCTGGTATTTCTTGAGGACCACCCAGAAGTGGGCCAGGTTTGGTTATTGGATTTACTAAACAGAACAAGAAACACAGAGCTCCTGCCTGCTGTTCAAAAATAATATCGCAAGGGAAGCAAACCACAGTGAGACCACAGGGAGGTGAAGCCCATTTTCCACTTGCTGAGGGAACTGCCCTCACTTGCTGCAGAATGCAGTCTCCATATGCTGGGAATGATTCCCAAAAGCACTCCATCCTTGCCGACTCTGCTTCCTTTCAGAAGCTGCATCCACTGGGATGTAGGGTAAGGAAGTGGCTCTGAACAGGATACTCTAGGGTGTTTTCTCTGTGCAGTGAGGTGGAGAGAACAGCCTGTAAGAGAAAACCCCAAATGGTGTTGGACTAGAACAGAGAAAGCCTGTTTCTCCCTGTCGGTGTTTCTCAAATTGTGGATCCTGGACCACCCGATGGCTGGAGAGAGCTTTCTGGGGTGTAGCACACTGCAGAAAGGGCTGCTCCTGTGCCACAAGTAGCTCTGCGCTCACTTTGCTGTTAGTCCCCTGCTCCTTTCGTGCCTCGGCTAGCAGGATGAGGAAGAGGAAGACCGTGCGTTGATGGAGAGAAGGGAGAGAATTTGCTGCTCGCTAAGAAGCAATTGAAATGGCACGCAGAAAATAGGGGAAGAAAAGGATAGGTGACCTGCAGTGACTGGGAATTTAGGAGAGCTGTGGAAAGCCAGGCTTCTCTTGGTGATCTGCAGGAAGAAACATTATCAGAAAGATATGCAGTGGTGAAGTAAATATGGCAGATTGTTTCAGAAACAGAGATAAGTCACCATACTGAGGCCCTGAGGGCATTTGGATCTGAAAGGAGAGAGGCATTGGCTGTATGTGAAGCTTTGCCTTGTAACCCAAGCTAAAAAGGACATCAGGATTCCCTAGCCATAGTGTCCAAACGGTCCAACCAAACCCGTTGGAATCAGCAGGCAGGCCAGGGCCGCTGATCACGTAGTGCAGGCGACGGGCAAGGTTTCACCCAGCAGAGCATATGCTCATCCTTTGTGGGTCATTTACGTAAGACAACAGCTGAATTAAATCATGCGTATACTAATAGAGGTGTAATACTGGTACACCTCTGCTGTATGCTATGGCTCAGTGGCAGAAGCTAAAGCTATAATCCACAGGCCAGAATATTTCAGATCTTGACTACCGCGGGTAGCGATCTCAGTGATTCTTGCCTATGCTAAGGCATAAAACGTTTTGCAATATCAGAAATACCTGCGTACACTGTTGTTAGATGCTGGTATGGATGAGAAGGAAGAAGGCAATGGAGACCTTTAGCTCTCCATACATTGACTAAGTGACTACTCTTTTCAGCTTCAGTAGTTAAAGGGTTAATGAGAAAAGCTCCTTCCCATGACCTTTCACTTCCCTAATGTGTTTGTTGATTTCTTGTTCTCCTAGGCATGATTTTTTGTTTGGGAATGAAATGTGCTTACTCACTCATATGCATTTATTACATAGACACCATGTTTGGGTACATCATCCATCAGTGGAAATGTCACGCTGTGTAAAAGCCCTGTATCCAGAGTGACAACTGAGTTAGTGCTTGTGTTACGGAGCAGCCCCCTTGCCAAGTTTCTGCAGCTGGACGGTTTTAAACAGAACTCATTTACAAATAGATCCACCAGCAAAAGAATCTGCAGTTGCATGTTGCTATTGTGGAAGCTGCCAGCGTCTGCGGGCCACTGGCCTTCTCACAGGGGACACGGAGGCGAGTCGGTGGATCGCGGCCAGGGAAGGGCCACAGAAGGGACTGTGATCAAAAGCTGTTCTCAGCTGATCGGTTTTTGACTTCTCCTGCGAAATGACTCATTGCTCTCCATTCTGCTAAATAGATTCAAAAGGTGCTGGTGCTAATTCTGCCGCTGAGCTCAAGGCTGAGGATTAAACGGCACGAGAACTCGTCACTGCCATTTCTCTTCTTGGGTGGAGCTCAGGTTGGAGGAGCAATCTTTGGTGTGTAGCAGTGATGGCACACTTACTTAGGCATATTCATTCCTTGGCATGTTATTTGCAACTTCTGCCTTTATTCTGCTGTACAGACATCTATTTTTTTTTATAATGATTTGGAGTTTTCATGGCAACAGCCGTGAAAGCCAATGGCAGTCATACAAGTCAAACTTCAAGCAACGCTTTGCAAAATACACAGCAATCTATTTTAGTGCGCCACATCATTAATTAGAAGAGACAGACTGGGCAGGTTTGGAAAATATGATCTCTAGTGTTCAATTTTTAAAAAGGGTTCTGAAATGGCCTCTGAAATTCTGTGTGTTTTCTATCCATAGAAGAAACAGCTAGAAATCATGGCACCAGCCGTGAAAGCCAATGGCAGTCATACAAGTCAAACTTCAAGCAACGCTTTGCAAAATACACAGCAATCTATTTTAGTGCGCCACATCATTAATTAGAAGAGACAGACTGGGCAGGTTTGGAAAATATGATCTCTAGTGTTCAATTTTTAAAAAGGGTTCTGAAATGGCCTCTGAAATTCTGTGTGTTTTCTATCCATAGAAGAAAATGCAGCTAGAAAAATTAGGCCACATATCTATTAATCTCAGAATTGAAATAAACTATTTGTATTAGTTACCAGTGGATTCTGTTTGTGACAGTTCTTCTGGCTATAGGCTTATTAAATTAATATGGTAATAATGGGAGAAGCAGAGAGAGGGCTTAATGCCGTAGGAATACTGAAAATCCGAAAATAGTTTCTAAATTTATCCCTGTAATTCTGTGCTTAGAGTAATAAAGGATTTTTATTTTCATCCCTCTAATTTATAAGACACATGCATTGTGCATGATAGCAATCATTTGCTTAACTCACGTGTTGAGACATTAACACTTCAGTATACCGGTATGTCACCAGTCAGTTTTAGCAATGACTGTAGTTATGGTCGTACTCGTGACAATATGTTGGACTCACACATTCAAAGGCTAGGTTGATGTCCGTTTAAAACCTGTGCTTTCATAAATAAAAGTTAGTCCTATTTTTATGAATTTAGAAGCTTCGTTTTCTCTAGTTACGCTTTTTTTTCCCCGAGGCTGTGGTTTTTTTCCTGTAAAATTTTTTAACTGAACTTTTTCTGCTTACCATTTTTTCGCTTGAAATTTTTGGTGGGAGATTTCTAAAAGTAACAAAATGTCAACAATACCTCTGTTTCAAGTGAAAATATAATTTATACAAAAATCCAAATTGTGCCTGGAAATTTCTAATATCTTTTTTACTAATTAAAATATAACATTTTCCTAAAATTGTATTTGATCCAGCACCCATTTTTGCTTTGGAAATGCTTTCAGTGAAAAGATTCTAACCAGCCTGATTTATTTTTAAAGCAGCACTGATCGTTGCAGTAGTGTTTAATTATCTTTAGTTCCAAGATCTTTGATCACAGTGTGTTCACATCTAAATCTGAGTTGGGATCTAGATCTCTTTTTTATGCCTCAGGCTATAATTTGTGGGGCTTCTTTGACAAAAGAATTTCTTTTATAAGAAATTATCACACACAAGAGCAGCACCATGTTTTCCCTCACTATGTGGGACTATACAACCTTATAAAAAATGTATTGTGATTCCCTTTAGTGGGAAGGGAGAAGGAAGAGGTCATGTATTCCAGTCCTGGGATTTTGATATGTCGGAAACAGCACCAGGTGAGCATCACATATGCGAGGTTAATGACTGCGTTGTGGAAGCCCTGCACTATGGGAGTAATTTGTTTTTTGCATGAAGAATAATACAGACGTAAAACTGGGAATTTATAGAGAGGAGTGGTCTAAGAGCAGTGCCGTGGGGCTGACTGAGTGGCGGTTCATTGCTGCACTGCTGGGATAGATGTCTACATGTATGGGTTTATATGCACATCTCCCCTGAATTTGCAAAACAACTGAGACTGCATGTAAGTGGAAAATATGCAGAAATAGTTGCAGAAATGGTCCAATTGTTCAGCCGCTCTTTGCAAAAGAAATTGCTGTATCTGTAGGAGTATTCTCTCCTGTTTAGCTTTAACTTGAGTCCCTAAAATAGACGGCTCATCTTGCCAGACTCCCACAGAGGGAGACTGGGGCTCCTCTGGAGCGTGAGTCAGAAGGAGGGAGCGGTCCCTGGCTGTTGGATCCACAGCATCAACATGGGGCTCCTACAGCATATTATGAAAACTCTCCATCGATTCTGTATAGCCCCTCAAGAGTGGAAATGAACCTTTTCTCATGTCAGTTTGACTGGCAAACCCATAACATTCCCAGTGAAAACTGCTTATTTGAATGCAATTGAGACCGGGACTCCCAGGTCTTTACTGAGACTCAATTCAGTTCAGATTTCTCTGAACTATCAGGTACATCTGTACTGCCGTATGTCAGCTCTCAGGCTGTAACATGAAAACCTTTATTTTTGAGTTCCCAAACTTTATTATAGTGCTTCCATATTAAAATTTACTTTACTGATTAAATAACTTAAGCGTGGCTAATATGTCTTTTCATCGTCACCATTATCATGATGACGGATGATGAAAGCAACTGTGTTCTTGAATTGTTAAGTTTTGGGAAAAAAGGAAGCGAGTGTTAGATGTATGGTGTATTTTCATGTCAAATTGGTATAATCGAGATTGCACAGCCTCAAAGCTTACCATCCTCTACCAGGCAAAATGATTTCATTTCTGCTGAAATCTTAAATCATTATCTGTTTATACAAAAATGTCAGATGACAGAAGCAGCGAGAGGTAAATGGGAGTATGCTGGATGCTATCAGTTTTGACTGAGGAGGCACAATAAATCTGTTTCTAGCAAGAAGAAAATTGTACCGTCAGTGAAATAGTATTATCCTGCCTCTTCCAATATGTTTTTACCTGATGGATCAGGGAAGAAAACAGCAGTATTAGTGCACAATGTATTTCCACTCTGAGTGAAAGTGACTTTATATCAGGAACACATGCTAAAAACGTCTTTTGCATTCCTGCTAATTTCTCAGATCCATCACTGGGCATATGCTCCATATCTAATCTTGATTGCTGCATTAAACCAATGCATGCTATTCTACTTTATCCTTTGTGTAATTTCAGACATCGTTTCTATTTTCTTTGCACTTCACCAAGGTAGCATATAACTGCTTGGAAAATGTTAACATCTGCAAAGGGAAAAAAAAAAAAAAAAAAAAAGGAAAGGAATTAATCAAAGCCCTGAGATTTATGGGCTAAATCCTTGGACTTTCGTCCAGGTAGTAGGTTTCTCTCTCTGCTGAGGCAGCAGAAAGCAGCCAAGGCGCTGCCCGTGCAGAGTAATGGAGGATTCTCCTGCACAGGAGCCCCGGGGCAGAGCAGAGCTGCCCTGGCTGGCTCTCTGCTGCCTGTCCCCTGTCCCTGCCTTCACACATGGGTGACAGCACGTAGTATTTAGCCAGCGCCTCTGCTGGGCCAGCAGCTGGCTGCAGCTGGGGTGTGCTGCAGCAGCCCCAAGGCCATCCTGAAGTATGCTGGAAACCGTTTCAGCCCAACTTTTGCTCAGCTTCAGGGAAACAGAAGCAGAGTTTACAGCATGAACCTGGTGCAGCTGAGAGCTGAGCCAGGTTTTGTGATGATGGCTGTTCTTTACCTGTGAGTTTTGATGAATTCAATCTGCCACCCCCCAGCATGGCAGGGATCGTTTGCCTTGCTAGGAACATCCTCTTGATGCGAAAAAAAAATGGGTAAACACGGATTCCCAGAGCAGAATTATTGACCTGCTGAGGCCAATGTGACCTGTGAAATCCCAGGGGTGAAAGCGGCTACGCTTGGAGAGGCTGGGATGCAGGGGCTCATTTATCTCCAGGCACCGTCATAGCTTTGCAGCCAGGCTTTACCATTGATGCAATGCCAGCAGAGAATTGTGAGCCTTGCCTGTGATGTTGTCACCTGTCCTGACATATCTAAGAAGATAATTAAAAGCTCGAATCACCAGTGCCTGAAAGAAATGTGGTCCTGACATGCAGTCTGTATGTTCCTCTTAAATGTTCCCCCAAGGCTTGCAGTGCTCTCTGAGAAAGCAGTGCTGTGGGAACCTCTTCGCTCCTCATGGGCAGCTGGGAGGATTTACCTCTGGTATAAACAATTAGTAAAGAAAGGATAAAACTTCCTAATGGAGAAGAAGGCCTCAGGAAAAGCCAGAACTTGAACAAATCTAAACTTGTGGTTGAGGTGTGCGAGGAGGAGGGGATGGGGCTATCTTCATTTGAGCTTCTTTCTAAATTTCAACGATCATGTTTTCAAAAGCTACCCCTCATTTTTCTTTTCTTACATTTTCAGGTATTAGTACAGCTGCAGGCAGAGCAGGCACATCATGTATGCAGATGCCTGAGCTATTTATGATGAGGTAAAAAGGAGGCTCTGATAAGGCTGATTTGAAACCCTGAAGGCATGGACTTCCACCAAGTGTATGGTAGAAGGGTCACTTAGTGGGAAGGTAGCAACGCTTGCGTAAACCTGGTGGCACAGAAAGAAGTGAGAAACCCTTTGAGATCTTCAAGACATAAAATCAAAATTGCCTTTTGATGACATCCATGGTTTAGTTGTCAAATTCTTGGGTCTTTCTAGACAGGATTGGCAGGATGAATTGCTCTGCCACGTACAGAAATTTAGTTGTGCCTGATGTATTACTGGAAGACACTTCACAGTTATTCTGCCATTGACTGTTACTATTATCATTATGATTATTGTTGTTGTTGCTGTTATGTATTTTGGGGGAATAACAAGAAATTAAGATTCAAAATGGAAAAGTCAAGGTTCTTGGAAATGTTTTACTATTCACAGAAGATTACCTGCGTGTTTGTGGTTTCACAAGTACCACTGGTACTGTAATGGTCGTACTGTTATAGTCTGCTAGAAACATACATTCAGACTGGATACCCATTACTGGAAATGATAGTGGGTGTCTGGAATGGAAACTGTATGTTCTTTTGAAAGTTTCAGTTGTCACTATATGTTACTTGCAGCATTAGTATTGCAAATTGAAATACAATGTAGAAACATAAAGGGATTTACTACTACAGAAGTGGATGTGTTATGTGATGTAGTGCTGTGATATTAGACAACGTGACATTTCATGAATAAAACAAAAGATCTTACAGCACTCCTTACAAAGGGAAAAAAGGGCCTGAAGCCGGTCACATTTACAGGGTCACTCTCTGAGGACTATTTCAAATGCTAGAAATTTAATGATGGCTCTTAAAAATCTAATTATATACTGACTAAAATTAATAAAACCTGCAGGAGCAAAGATAGGAATTAATGAAATCAGATCAGTGCACATATACTGATGAACAACAGGATTTATGTTAACATTTAAAAATCATAATAAAACACCATCTGAAGGCACACAAAACCTTGTTAATGGAACTTGAAAGAAAAATGATGCCACAAACTAATAAAGATACTTCTCCTTAGATTAAACGTATTCTATCAGTCCAAACTTTTGCTCAGCACACTGCAGAGAGGAGGGGAAGCAGTAAATAGCTACTCTTGACTTTTCAGCATGGCTATTTGACCTATAGTGTGACTGAGCAACCTCAGTGGCAGTGGCCACTCAGCCAGAGGCAAGGCACGGCCAGCAGAGCCTCTCTTGGCCACCCCTTCTCCTTCACCGTGTCCCAGCCAAGCCTTTTGCCTGCATGGCGTTTGGGGATGGAGATGTGCAACCCCTTACATCAACTGCTCCCTTCCTTTGTGCTGCTGAAGGTCAGAAACTGGCCAGAGTGGACACTGTGATCCATCCTATAGATCTAGGTAGAGCTGGTCTCTGTGGCTACCTCAAAATTTAACTGGCTAGTCTGGGGCTGTCCTGAAGTCTGGAATATCTCTTAAACCCCAGAACCCTGCATTCATTGTTGTCCTTGTATGCAGGTTGTATTCAGCCTGAAATGCCTAGAAATCCCATCTGCCCTGGTAGGCAATTAACGCTGTGGCCCTCTAGGAAAGATTTCAAGTGGTCTTGTCTGGCCGACGTTGATGGCATGGCATCAGCACACAGGCAGACAGGGCAGAGGGAAGCTGCAGAGCTAGGCATGGAGCTCTGGGCCCCATGTACTCTGTGGGTGTGCTGTACAGTGCAGAGAGCACGTCAAATTCTCCCCTTCTTGAACTGCCAGATGGCTCACCCCAGAGCTGACTCAGGTTGCTACAGCAGCAAAGAAGTGTAGGTGAACAGCAGAACTGGCTTTGAGCCCAGCCTGGGGTTTATTTTTACATAGATGCAACCACTGTCCTTATTTGCCACTTCCCATGCAGTACCGTGCAAGTGCAATGCATTATTCTTCCCATTATTTTATTACCGGAGAATCATGGTTCTTCGCTGAGGGAATATTCTCATGGCTGAACTCAGACTCAAGAGTATTTTGGCCTCTAAAACCTTCACTAGTGTTGACATGGAATAATTTCCCCCTTATTAATCTCTGGACTTTGTGATTCTGCAGTTGCATATGGAAAATATTAAACGTGGTAGCCTGCCTGTGCTTTCTATTATTTTTTTTTTTTGTTTAGAAAAGTATTTATCCACATTTCTCTGACGCCACCTGTTCAGTCCTGGACTTGGAATTTGCACATTAAGATTTGTACGTGCTGTCTGTGGTGGCACACAAGCCTAAGCTCACATCTCTTTGCACAACTTTTAGTTCATTGTTGATATTTGATTGCTGTTGTTCTTCTTCTTATTATTAGCAGACCCCAATGGGAACTTACTTTCACTATTAATAAGCAATATCATGAACATGACCAATTTTCAGCATTATCAGCATCTGAATCCTAATATCATGATAATGCTATTCAGCTTATGACTTCCCCTCTTGAGCCTTTCTTTACTAATTAGGTGAAGACTTACTATGCTGAAAATATTTGGCATTACCGCTGTCTGATGCGGGCTCGAGCCTCCACCCAAATCATGGGGCTGTGCTGAGGAGGCTGTGTTCTAGAACACATGTACCAGACCAACTAATCATGCACACCGGCTTGCTTGTGCTTAATTAGAAGCCGATGTAGGTTCCTTTGCAAAGACAAACTGCATTGTGTATTAGCATCCCTGCTTTTCTTATCAGCTCATAAGCCATGATACTTCAGTTCACCGAACTGAATTGCTTCAAGAACATTTGTTGGGACCTGCAAATATTTCTCGTGCTTACACTATACACCTAAGTAACCCCACGGCAACTAGTGTTATCCTTCCCAGCGGTAAATGCTACTAGCATTTGCGCTAGTAATATGATTAATACGATCAGTGGCGCATGTTTGCAAAACTGGGATTTCTCCAGTCTCCTCCGCTATTAGTGAGTTGTGGGGATGGAATGTGTTCAGAGTGACTAAAGCAGCAACAGCAGAGCTGGAGAAGCCCTCAGGCTTTGTCATCAGAAAAATCTGTATGGCTTCAAGTTCTACTTTGGAAGCTTACCACACATCGAAACATAATTAATGGGACATCTACTGATTTTTGATCTTGAGGTTCATTTTAACCATGTTCAGCATTTCAAAAAATTGAGACAATGAACATTTGATGTTGCAGAATGGTGCCAAAAATGTAAGTTTCGAGCATTCCTACTCCTGATTTGTTTTGACAGATATTTCATTTTCTGAAGCTGCAGTTAGAGCAATAAAAACAAAATTCACCACAGAAAAACAAACACCAGCTCCCCTTCCAGAAAAACCGATATATTTTTCAAATGCTGGAAAATTGTACAGCTAGAGCCCATTGAATTTCCACAGGAGGTAAAGCTCATTAGCAAACACATGAAAGACAGTGAGCAGATTATTGTGAAAAAGGTATTTGTACATGTACTTCAGTAACACTTTATTTAAAGTTTCTGGTTGCTGGCACTTAGACAGCATGTGTGACCTCGGTTAGGGAATGGTTATTGCTGAAAAACAGACACTCTAAGAACACTTACAGCCAGCGAGAGAGCTGGAGGGACGGAGTTCAGTGAAAAGGAGGAAAAACTGACATTTCTCTTTTTATTCCACCAACAGATCGTCTATTTAAGGAGGTAAATGGAAGAGGAAAAGCATCCCTGGAGTGGGAAAAGGAGGGATTGAATGGAGCATGCCCCAGATTGTGTGCTGCTAACGGGGAGGATCTCCGATTTGCTCCCAGTCAAAGGGGATTTGTGCTAAGCTGGTTGCCTAAGGATGCCGGTCGCTGTGTGCCTAAGGAGCACAGAGGAGCTTTCTGTTATAACTTCCTGCTCTTTGTTTAAGAAAATACATTAACTGGAGGAAGAGAGTTCTCACTACAACCCTGATTACTATTTCCCTTAATTCCATCAAAATGACTTCTTCCCAACCCAGCCTCCCCAGCCAGATGCTCTCTCCAGCCTGTGGAGTGTTCGGAACCCCTTCATCTTTGCTGCCATTAATGTTTTGCAGATTTCAGCAAGACTCCTGGGCTGTGTGTCTAAAAGTACAGTTTAAGCAGTGACAAATAGAAAGCACATGCTTATTAAAGCTACATTACACAACTCTGTACTGCTTTAATGTCATCTGCTCCTAAAACAACAAACCCGTGGGGACTTGTGCTTGTGTGTGTGTCTTGGAAAAGGAAGGTAGGTCTGAGGTTATGATGACTCATGAGGACAAGCTGGTATATAGATTTGGGTCCACACTGAATGTGCCAGGACCACTATTAGCTCAAGGACACATGGGGGCTCGATCATCATCTGATTAATAGTTTATACATGTCAGGCTCTAGGCAGGACAGCCTCTGGCTTGTCTAAACACATAACAATGCCCTCACCATGAAAAATGAGGCAGAAATACGGGATGCTGGGCTGGGCTGACAGCTGGTGCTTGCTTGATTTACTTAGTGCTGTATCAAAACCTACGTGCTTGAACTCTGGGTTAAGCTGGATTCAGATGCGCAAGCCCAGGTCCTGCAGATCAGGTTCACCCTCAATTAGTATTTCCTTCTACAGTGAGCACTATCCCCTTGGCTGGTGGTAGTGGATCCTGGCAAGATCCACTTCCAGGACAGAGTGGGTAGTGAACAGAGGTTACCCCCGCGGTGGCAGATCCTCCTTTGCTTTCGCCCCTGGGGTAAGGGAGAGCTGCTGGGAGGGCGGGTGGCTCTGCAAAAGCAGCAAAGAGCCCGGAGACCTTCCTTCTTGCTTCTGCTCCTTCCTCCGAGCTCTCTCGGTCGGTGCCTAGCAGTCCTTGAATATTTTCAGTCTAACTTTGTTTTACTTAGAGGAGTCTGAGGCAGGCTTCACAAGCCAAACTTGTAATCTTTTTGATTTGAGTTCCTGCGTGCTCAGCAGCACACAGCACATCATTGGTATGCAGAACTGGTAGCATTTGACTGAGACAAATGTTCTCTATGTGAACTCAGAGGCTGTGTCTTATTTAATTTTGTCATTTTCAATTAAACTTTGCCTGTCCTTCCATTACAGTTTTGAGTCCTGTTTAGTGCTAATATTTAACATACACGCACTTCAAAGTGTTTTTCTTATTTCAGCTACATATTCCACACATTCTTTCAAAGATAAAAATAATGTTTGATTTCTTGATTTCTTCTGTAACTTTTGTCGCTACAGAAACGTTGACGGTTCAGTTCAATTAGCATCATATCAGTATTTTCATATATTTGGAATGGGAAGGGAGTAGGACAGAAAAACAGCCTGTGAAGGCACTGAACACTGCTACATGTAAAACTAATAGAAGGAAAGTGAAATAACATGGGATATTATCACAATTTTTTTCAAAAATGCTTTCTGAAGTTATCTGTATATTTTAAGTTTCCCACAGTGATACACTTCAAGTTTTTAAAACAACACAAACATTTGCCTTGGCTAACAGCCTGGTGTAAAGAATAAAAATTATCAACACAACTAAATGGCTTAAAAAGACAAGGTATTGTCCCCGAGGAGAAGCAGAGAATGTAAAAGTAATCTCTACAGGCACAATCCTATTCACGTGTGGCCAGCAAAAACAAACCGGTTGAGTCAGCTATCTCTTTTAAATGGAGAGATTTCTTTCTTTACCTGTCCATCAACTCTCTAGGATGTGCACGTACCATCTAACTGGACTACTTTAAGTGCAATTAATATTTGTTCTGTGTCTTGTAAGTGCTTTTTCAGTAATGGCACGACATTTATTTATTGCTCTTCTTCAAGGATTAATAAAAAAGCCAGAGGGGCTAGGGATCTCATGATCCACTGGCAGAAAGTTGTGAGCAGGTTATCTGAACTGTATAACCCCCCAAAAGTAATTTTTTTCATGGTTTGGGGCCTACTGCATTCACACAGGTCATTGAAATCCATTTTTTCCGTCTCTGTTATTTGTTCTTCAGCCTTTTTGTGAAAAGCAGCAATAAAGTTCAAACCTCTGCCACACTGAATTCTTTGGCAGCTTTTTAAAGCTGCCCGGAAACCATTGTGAAAGCTTCCATAATCAGATAATGACTGATATACAGTGCGTGTCGATAGAAGTGTTTGAAAATAAAATGCAGGGTGCTATAAAATGGGTTTACTAGATAGTAAATAACATTTCAAATATGCAAGGGAATCACATTCCAGTCCTGCTTTCTCTCTGCTGCCTTCCTTCCCTCCAGGATCTGCTCTCCTTGTGGCAAGTCCAGCGCAAACTCAAGCAGTTACAACTTTGGGGAATATTTGCACCACTTCATGGGAGACGTAATTTAGGTGTCTCTGTTGGCTGGCCTGTCTCCCTGCGTGGCTTTTGCAGCCGATGGGAAGAGACAGACCCTCCGAAGCCTGACACAAAGCAGGAGCCTCACTCAGGTTCCCCATCACCCTCGGCAGGAGGCTCTCACTGAGCACTGAAAAACCCCAAAAGACCAGCAGCTACCATGTCCCGCGTAGGAGGGGAGGCCGTCCAACCCCTTATGTCATGCTGCGGTCCACTGCCTGCTGTTGCCCTCCTCTGTACACTTACAGCCTAGAAAATCGGCAGAGGAGAGAGGATGAAAGGGTTGCATTTATAGGGCATGCCCCTGTTTGGTGACTGGCCGGCTCTGAGCTGTGGCTTCCCATCAGCACCCCCCGCTATCGGCTCGCTCTCCATCCGCAGGTTGTCTCTTCCCCAACACTGCAGCCCTAAGCTCTCCAGGGGCTGAATTTGTGCTCTGTGTTCTCACCAGGCCAAGCATAATACACCTGGACTATAACTTAATTTGCGTGTGCTACCTCATTTGGCAATTTCCAGGTCAGCCTGGAGATAACCAGTTGCATCAAGAGGATTTAACAGAGGCTGGGGGAGCGAGGGGACGCAGAAAAGCGCCGTGACCCAGCCTTGGCAGCAGGGTGCTGGGTGAAGCTGGTGCGTGAGTGCCCGGTCCACTTGATCCTGCAGCTGCTGGCTCTGATAAATATGAAGTGATCTGTGAGACCTTAGTCCTAATGAAAGACGAGTGCATGGAGTTACTGTCAAAGGTCTTGAGAGGCTGTTTTGCTGCCAAAAAGGAAAAAAAAAATCCAATATACGCAGTACAAAAGCAATGTCTGATCAAAAGGAAACTGTGAGAGTGACCCTGCTAATGAAAAGTTCTGGTTTGCATGGAGTTGTAGACGAATGAATGACCAGTTAGGGGAAAATATTATTTGCCTGGGAAAGCTTAACATTTGAATAAGGAAAAAGGACTGCTTTTTATCCGTAGCAGATCACTGTGCCCTATTGAAAACACTGCTATGAATTTCTCTCTCCCTCTCTCTGAAGCTGTTCTTTTTCAGACCAGGCGAAAGGGAAACAAATGTGTAATTGTCTCATACCTAATCTCTAATCTCAATTTCAGCACACATACATAGTAGTCCTTAACAGAGGAAGAGAAAAATGTGATTGTTTGGAATGAATGTTTGGTCGTCTTTGAACACAGAGACTATGGCATACTGTTCGCATCTTGGGCAAAGGATTCTTGTGACTTCTAACTCATTGATAAAACTGACTTTAAATGTTTTCAACCAGCAATGAAAATTTATGGGGTCATCTTAGTGGCTGGAGCATAAGAAAAAAAGAGCAAATTCCATGGGAATTTTGCATAGAGATGCAGGGAATGACTGTTAAGTGCTGACGTAGGTGTTAGCGCATCAAGGTACACATGCTCGTTTCTGACCCGTGAAAAATCAATTGAAATTAATGAGAATACTCTGAGCTTTAAAATAGAAACATGATTCACTACCTTCCTGGGGCATTAAATGGCTGCCCCAGTGCTGGCTGAGTTTTGGTAATGCTGAAGTCAGCTTACTTGATGCATTTTGCCCTCTTAGTGTGAAATCACATGTGATTTGCAAGAGAATTCTGTGAGCGCCTCTGAATGCAAAATCCAGCTTGTAGATGTGTGGATGAAAGGCTCTGTATAAATGTCAGCCTTTATTATTGTTACCAATTTCCGGCTTCTGTTATTAAGACATTTTATATGGATCTTTGCGTGTCTCTCCGCCTGTGAGTTTGGATTAAATGCCTGCCACAAATCTCCCTGGCATCCCATGGAGGGGATTGCTTTAACTTGGTGCTCTTCTAACCTTTCCTTCTGTTTGGGGAATAAACCTCCTTTAAAAAAATGACCTCATAAAAATGGAGTAAACTCTGAGCTCTTTGTTTTTCTCAGGTCTAACCTCCAGGAAGACTATAAATTCATTTGTTCTATAAAACACAGAGAAGTAAATCTTCAGCATAATGTGTGGGGAATTAGCCACTTAACTCCCATTAACATTAATGGGAACTGAATATTTATTTACCCCACAGCACATAAATCTTCGCCTTGTAACTTCTACAGTTTCTAACTAAAATGTTTCCATTGTTCTAAGGATCACGGTTATCCTGCTGGAGTGTTTACTAGGTTGTCAGCCTATGGGAGATATATTGGATGTTTCAGTCTTTTCCCTTCAAGGAAGCTGTAAAATGCATTTGGGCTCTGTAACGTGAACTTTCTGAAACCTCTGTGTGATAAGCTCAGATGATTCAAACCTCCTCTGCTTGGTGCTGGTCCCATCATTCCTGCTGGGAGCTGGAATCATTTGACATTGAATAAACTGTTGTGACTGATACTCTTGGTCTGCGCCTGGAGTGATGGATGGATGGGGCTGAGGCTGTCGGTGCTCTGCCATGAGTCTCCACCTCTTCCAGAATCTGTATTTCTTCCTTTCTTCCTTCAAACCTGTGTTCTCATTGTAAGAGAATTACACTCTCAGCTCTTTCTTCTGTACTTAAAGTCAAGATCAGGCAAATCAATCAAGCACCATATAACTCTGCTTTAAGGAGATCTTTTCTCTCCCATGGAGGGAGGTGAAGGGGCCATAGCTCAGCAAGACCTACTGGAGGCTTCACAGTTGTTACGTGTTACCTGGAAGACACTGAGATACTCTCAGGATGGATGAGCCAACGGACCCTAACAAAGATATGAATATGAAAAGACACCTGGAAGACACTGAGATACTCTCAGGATGGATGAGCCAACGGACCCTAACAAAGATATATATGAAAACTGCCAGTCACTGGCTGAAATCCAGGCTCTGTTATACTCCATGGCAAAACTTCCCATGACTTGTACACCAGGGATAAATATAAAACCTGCCAGTCACTGGCTGAAATCCAGGCTCTGTTATACTCCATGGCAAAACTTCCCATGACTTCAGTACACCAGGTTTAACTAGCACACGAAACTACTTTTCCCTAAAGCACTCTGTAGAAAGCGATTGCTCTTCTGTGTGGTTTATTGCAACTACTCTGAGGAAGTTAATAAATCCTCCAAATTTCTGGTTAAAAATAAGTAAGTAACAATGGAAGCAGAAAGGCTCCATCTTGCTTTCTATTGATTTATGAAGTATTTTAGAAATAAAGCCTTCCTCTGCACCTAAGTGGATTGGGCAAAAAGCAATGGGCTTAAACTGCAGCTAGAGAGTTTTAGGCAAGACATCAGAAAAAGCCTCCCAGGGGTGAGGGTTGAGAAGCACAGCTGCAGACTGCGCAGGCTGCTGTCTCTAGAAGCAGGCTAGATAAATTGTGAGGAAGGACCTAGGTGGCCTAATCTAGGCCAGACAGTTGAAGAGGAAGAGATGGGTTGTTACTTTAGACACTTCCTTCCAGCTCTGTCACTCTGCTGGAGCAAGAAGAGATCCATCGATTTTCAAGGTTGTTGGATCGAGTCTATTTAGTTCTGTAAGACTTTTCAACGAACTAAGAAAAGTTTATCCAACGCTGCCCTTCAAATGGCAAAGAATCTGAGTGTGGGGCAGAAATTACTGTGGAAAGTGGTGTTAAGAGAGCAGAAACCTCGGTCTGTGCCTGACCCGTGGCTGAACTCATGTTGAGAGTCCCAGTAAACTATAAAACCATTGCAAAGATGAAAACGCATGGAAACCCAATCCCCAGGTATGCGTTTCCTATGTGAGCAGTTCACCTCATCTTCTGATCTGTCTTGCCCCCATTCTGTGTCGCTGTGATCCTGGGGAGTCGCACCTCGTGCCATGTAATGGAGAACCTGCCTTCCTTCCCCGTTCTCGACATTTTGGAGGGAGTTGAGCACATGCAAGCATTGCACACACCAGCAGTGCCGGACCTCTCCTCTTACAGCAGTTTTACAGCCAGCCCTTAACTGAGCTAAGTGTCCGAGCTGTGCATAATGCCTTTTCTCAATAGCGTACCGAACCTATGGCTTTCGTTATCCTGACCAGCTTGCTCACTGCACCTGTCAGGTTCCTCCCGAGACTGAAATGAGAGCAGTCCCTGCGTCTGTTTTCACAGCTCCAAAGCAGAGACGGGGATTTGTCAGGAAACCATTAAGCAATACTACACCATTTGTTGTGGATCCATTTTCTTTCCTGAAATCAAAGTATTTATTTTCAAAGTTCAGGGAACAGGATTCTAGTGTGAATTATGCCAATATAAATGCACAGGACCCCTCCGGGCAATGAGTAGAAAGACTTCTGGTTCACACACTTTGCTGCACACTGATGCACACACATGAGAACCATGTCTACCTCTGGAGCTTTCAAACCACAGGGACTGGATGCATGATTAAGCTCAGGGATGTGAGACCTATGACATATTAAAACATCAAATGATTGCTGTTACTGGGTATTTTAAACACTGTAATCATAAACAATGGGCAAACAGGCAAACCCATGTGCAATGTGCTAATGGCATGTTGAGCACAGACCCAGGAGACAGCTTTGATTTCAGGTTTAGCTCCTGTGAAACATATTTAGTCAGGAAATCTTTACTCGGATATTATTTATTTTTTGTTTTCTCAAATGTGGCACTACTCATTAAAATCTTAAAAAATATCAAACTAATGTTAACTGTGAACACATACCATTAATATATGTTTCATTGTACCTCACATTTAGTGTATCCCTTCCTGAATCATCCATCAGCAAACTCTACTCTATACTGGGTATCAGTTACTGAAATGTAAATATCTCAAACAAGTTGCTTAACAATGCTCAGCATCTTCCTTCAAGAAGGTTAGGAAATTACCAAAGAAAAAACTAGAGCAAAAAACAGATAGGAAATTGCAATTACCCAGTCTTAACTCAAGTGTTTCCTATGGAAAAGAACACGGTGTCTTTAATCATGAAAAGATGAGATTCCCATGAACTGTTTTTCCTGTCACCCACATTACGGTGCACTAACCCTGGTCACTGTCGTGGTTTAACCTCAGTCAGCAACTGAGCACCACCCAGCCGCTCGCTCACTCCCCTCCTCCCCCGGTGGGATGGGGGAGAGAATCGGAAGAGTAAAAGTGAGAAAACTCGTGGGTTGAGATAAAAATAGTTTAAAAATTGAAATAAAATAATAAGAATAAGAATAAGAAGAAGAATATACAAAGCAAGTGATGCACAGTACAATTGCTCACCACCCACCGACCGATGCCCAGCCAGTCCCCGAGCAGTGGCCCCCCTGGCCAGCTTTCCCCCAGTTCATGTACTGAGCATGACGTCCCATGGTATGGAATGTCCCTTTGGCCAGTTGGGGTCAGCTGTCCTGGCTGTGCCCCCTCCCAGCTTCTTGTGCACCCCCAGCCTTCTCAGTCGGTAGAGCATGGGAAGCTGAAAAGCCCTTGACTAGTGTAAGCACTGCTCAGCAACAACTAAAACATCGGTGTGTTATCAACATTATTCTCATCCTAGATCCAAAACACAGCACTGTACCAGCTACTAGGAAGGAAATTAACTCTATCCCAGCCGAAACCAGGACAGTCACAAAGGCTCCATCCAACACAGTGGTCACAGACAACTCTTTCAGTTGCGATGGGTCATGATCTCTTCCCTTGGAGAGAAGGATAGTTCACCTGGACTGAACCACCAGAGCATCCCTCTGGAGCTGCCCGGTTTGCATGGATGCACCGCTGAAGCCTGACCTGGCTTATACAAGCTGATTAAGTCCTAGCTGATGGTGGCATGGCCCTATCAGTTACATGGTTGTGTAGGAGTATGGTTATGGCTATTGGGCAATATCGCTGAACTAGTCAGACTGATACATGTTCAACCAGTGGAGAAACAAATGCAGGTATCAGATATAACCATATTTCTCTCTTTCGTCTTTTTTTTTTTTTTTTCTAAAGTGCTGGAGGGTTTCCAGCAATAGATAAAATCATTTTTACAAAATTGAAATGCAACACTTGTTCCGGAGCTTGTTAGGTCCTGAAATCTGTAGGTGGGGTTGGGAAAATGACATTTGCAGCTCTTCGCCAGCAGCGAAGCTATTAGAGCCTTTATAAATGTTATCCAGTTCAGTGCTGCTGCTTGTGCCATATTCCCAACAGCAAATGCAAGCATCATCAGGATCCAACAGGCTCCCAAGAATAAGCCCAGCAATTCAACTAAAAATAAATATAATTAAGCCATAAAAAGAAAAATGTGTGTTAGATTATCATCCTTGCAGCTAGTTGGAAAGTACTTGGGAAATATTTTTGTAGTTAGTTGCAAATAAAGTATGTTTTACATGGAGAGAATGTTGCCAAAATATCACAAAATAGATTTATTAAATAAAAAATGAAAATGGAAAAAGATAAAATAAAAAATGGAAATAACTTTTTCACATGGTTAGACAAGTTGCTTACAAATATTCTCTCCTTCTGTTAGAATCAACTAATTGGTGTCTGACCCAAGGTTGTGTTTTGCAACCTGTCAGACTGGGAGCTGTGAGAGTGGATAGCAAACATCAGATGAGTGATCCAAGGGATTTACCCATTTTGAGTTTGTTAATCCTTCATTCTTAGGATGTTTTAATCATTTGTGACCATTATCATAATCCATCCCCTCCTAAAATTTCCATCGCTGGGATACTCATGAACTTGTTCAGATTGACTATATGGTATTTTGAATATACCATCCAAATCGTATTATATTGTTTCCGTTATGTGTTGGGCTAAGTGAAACTTTTCAAACAGGACAGTAATGAGCATCACACAAAGAATATTATATCACCTCCTCCAGTTTCTTGAATAACATCTTGGAGAATGAGTAGTAATGGATTTACAACATTTCTGAAAACTGAAAAAGTTTTCATCAATATATCAGCTAACATTGTCTGAATACTGATAAATGAATAATTTCATATAACACCCACAAATAACTTCAAAAGAAAATGAGCCAGTAATGTGCTCAAAGTCTGAAGGATAGTGCCTCTGCCACCGGCCTCTAATCCTGTTAAAGATTTCTTTCTCATACCGCTACGGGATGGTGTCTGGACATACTCTCACTGACGTGCCCAACCACTTGTGTAAGGGCAAATCAGTACCCGTGCCTCCCTTCAGCGAGAATGAATTAATTCTCTTGATTTTCAGCACAGTGAATGGTGGCACCGAGCACCTCTTATCAACTATCAAACACCTCACAGGCATGGGCTCATTAGCAAGAACTGTAATTAGTGCAATTAGTAATCGCTGTTACTGATGCATTTGTTACACTGTCACCTCAAAGGCTTCCATTATTTATTTGTCAGATAAATTTCTCAGTGTCCAGTATATTGAATTCTTCTCTTGCTAAGAGTGCAGGTATGTGGGAACACTAACACATTAGGCAAGATTCGATTGCACAAAACAGCAAAAGATAAACCAAACTATTGTCAGTTTTGGTGGGCAACTGAATGGGAATCTGACAGGGAATTCATTAAAAATCATGTCACACATGCCCTCTGAAAAGCCACGATTGGCAATTGGCTTTGTTGGAACTAAAAGGCTGAGCCCAAACTTTGCTGGAAAACTCCCTAAGGCCATTTCATTTACAAAAAGACCAAGCTTTTGAGAGCATATAATTATCCTTCATCCCTGCCATCTTATCCTGCATTAAATTTAATTGCTCGCAAAACTTGGCAACATTCTCACACCCATTTAAAGAAATTAAGTGGTTCTGTCATTTTTCAGCGCTCTTGATATGAAAGTGTTTCAACTTTCACTCTGTGACAAGAACCTCTGCCTCCTCCCCTTCCCCCAAAATATACATTCTTCTTGAGAGAACTGAGCTCAGAGGGAACAGATGGGCTAAAAATAGTTGATTTTGGCCAAGAGAGTCAAAAGTCACCAGTGGTTTCCAGTGCCTCTATTTTTAGAGCTGAGTGCTGACCACTTACTGGAAGTCACATTCCTTCATGTTTTCAGAGCTGGGCACCCCATATCTTGTTCTGTCATTTCCAAAGTAATAGGTCATGAGCAACGGTCACCCAAGAGCTGTGGTGGGATCGTCACCCTGGGCCTTGACCCCTCACCAAGCTCTGCTATCCCAGCTCAGGAGAAGCTCCCCAGAGTTGCTGCGCGTAGGGTTGACCCATTGAGTCACTGTCCCACCAGTGCTGTTTCATCGTAAGAGCACCAGATGCAATTTGAATTTCCTCTCCACCTTTCAGTGTCAGCTGGTCATAATTTTAGAGCATGGTAAAGTCAAACCTGTTACCTGGAAATGAAAGACTCCTAAAATATGAACCAAAGAGTAGACCCAATGGTACGAGCCATCCATGCCCAGTCTTTGTACCTGTACCAGTTAGTTCATTAACGCTGTCTTACCTGAGAGATTGATTTGATATTTTCCTGCTACCTGCCCAGTATATAAAGACTTTTTTTTTACAGGTCATGAAGAGGACAAGTCATTTAAATATGTTTCAAAGATAAAAGATGAACGTTTGCTACTTCTTTCAATAAATGCGCCACGCACTATGACAGTGCAATTAGAGATGGGGTGGAAATTTTGAGTTCACTAAGTGAATATCTGTTAACATTTGCTTTTTATCTACAGACCTACTTTTCAACTGTGAAATGCTGTTAATCCATCATGAAGTCTTGTCCTGTGCTTGGTAATTATGTGTTTTGTTGTTCTTTAAATGAAAACAAATGAATTTGGGTTTTGGGGTGGACAGTGTGCAGGGGAAATTCTTGATTGTCAAACCAGGACACTGATGATCAAGTAAAAATATACTATTGGCACATGTGACAATTAAAAACCCTAAATAGGTTTATAAGAGCAGTATTTTCAAAGGTACTGAGCACCTACAGCTCCTGTTGTCTTCAGTGTTATGTACTGAACTTGACTGGACCCAACATTAAATAAACATTTTATGTCCAGTGTGAAAGAGAATCATCTGTGAAGCAAAGGTCAATGAAGTCAGATTTTCTGCCGTGTTTATTGGTGATGAACATCTTGAGAGAGAATGTGAGCATCTACAAACACCGGGTTATAATGTTAATATAGTCCCTTATCACCTTATAAACCATCCGCATCCTGACACGGGAAGTGAGTTTCAGTCCCAGATGAATTACGAATGAGTGACTCCCTAATATAAATAAAAGCAGAAGGATAGGCCTTGTCGAGCAGTCTGAGCCCAAGAGATGGAAATAGGAGCCAGGAACTTATCTCAGCTTTGGAAAGTGAGCTGCTTTGGAGTCTGGTCCAAAGCTCGTTTAATTAAGTGGGAGTCTTTCCAGCAACATCAGAGGACTTTATCACTCTTTATTAGGGCTACCATATGTCCACCTTTTTTTCTTACATTTGTCTTCTTTTTCTGCCCCCAAGTGATAGGTGCAGCCCACGTCCAAGTTTCCTCAAACCCTGAAGCACACACGTGTGTGTGTGCAGGAGTGGCTTTGGTTTGCCACGGTGGGCAGATGCAGGATGTCAGTGGATGCAAGTGGCTGATGGACGTGGGGAGGTCATGGAGGATCAGGGCAGGATGAGAAGTGTCGTGGGCTGGCAGAAGGACCTGGGCTGGGAAGGCTGATAAGGGGGAGAAGGGGGGATTTGGGGATGAGGAAATGAGGAAGAAAAAGAGCAGTCAGGGTGGGATAGGTGAGAAAAGCAGATTGCTCTGGGATAGGAGGCTCTCGGAAGCAAAGAGGGATATAGGGTGGGGGTCCCGGGGTTACTGCCCTGGCATTTAATCCTTAACTGGGGCTTTGAGAGGGGACTCCTACAGACTTTCCCAGGCTGCCACTTCTACTTCTCTGCCCCGTCTGCTGCCACCACCTCCCTGGGCTGGGCAAGAGGGTCGCTCTGCTCTGTGGCCTTGGCCATGTCACCAGCTTCCCTGCTTCAACGTCCTGCCTGCGTGATGGCATGAGTGCCATAGTCACCTTCCAGTCTGGGGTGGTGACTTGACAGCATCCATGTCTGTAAAGACTTAGGGCGAAAATCATGTTGTGTTAATAAACTGCCCCCTTGGAACAACAGAAATAAAGGTTTGAAGCCTGAAATTTGAGGAAAAATTTATTGGAATAAAATAGTTTAATAAAATTATATTTGGAGGTGAAGGTTTTTCTTGTCATAGCACTGCAGGTGACTGAGACAGTGTTGTTTCAGGTCTGGTTCCTTCTGCCCCTTGGGATGTCTGGCTGGGGTGCAAGATGTGCATTGCAGACTACTGTGCGGTGGGAGATGTCCGGGTGAGATTTAGGTGACTTCACCCTGGTGCTGGATTCACCCCAGGTGTGGGTGCACAGCACTTACCAACACCAGGTGATGGCTCCTGGGGCTTTTTCCCCGCTGCCATGCAGACGCTGTCCCCGAGCGCTGCACCCAGCCTGCTCTGCAGGAAGGGAAGGCGTCTCACAGCGACTTCTCCCCATTCCGTGCCACTGTTTGTGTCCCTCTTGTCTCCTACACTTTAGGTCTCGGGCAAGATGTCCTATGACTTCATCCCTCCTCAAGGATTTCCACCGTGTCATGGTTGAAGCTGAACTCTAAATGCACACACGTCTGGAGCTGAGGCTATTCTTTCTTTAGACAAATTGTTCAGACCTCACACCTCCACAGCTAAACAAATGTAATCCAAGCATCAGATCATAAAATCTTGGAAAAAATTTATTTGAACTGCTGGCATGGCTTCTACTAGTACACTGGGGGCAGCTCTCCTTTCACATGTCCCCAGAGGCATGTAAAGGATTTCACTCCTAGTAACTGAGCTATAAAAGTAGGTCTCAAGCAGTGCATGCTCCATGTTACAATGTGAGAAACCTGAGGGCTTTCGCTTTTTGTGCAGGAGATTATCAAAGCACCTTTAAAGGGAGCCAGATTTCCTGCCTCACCTTCCTCTCCCATTGCTCCGACATCCACTCTTCAAGAAACCAAAAGGTGTCAAACTTTCTTCAACACGTACAAACGAGCCACACTGCCTGGGCAAACGGAGAGGAAAGATTTTGGTCTCTGGAGGGCTTTTTGCTGGCTGCTTGCAGGCAGATAGCAGCTCTCTGGCGACGCAGTTCTGCACTCACGTTACCAGTTACAGTAATACGGAGACGAAGGCACGCTGATAACCACAGGCAGATAGGCTTATTTCCCTAACCTGCTTATACTCCATCGCTATGAAACCCAATGTGCTGGAGCAAACATGTCCCTTCATGTTTTAGGGGAAAGAATGTGATTTTGCAACTTGCTGTTCTGCTTTTCCCTCTAGTTACTAGCAGTGCACACTTGGACTTGAAGGAGTAAGAGCTGAGGGGAGTCAGGATAACACATATAGGGCTCACCCAGGTCTCCCAATTACCTGAACTGTTATTAACTACGTGAAACGGTTTATTAAATGCAAACTTTTGGCTTGTCCTTGCAAATGACCTTGGGAGTTTCAGATGTGCCAGGACTGATGGAGAGGGAGTGCTGGTGCCAGGTCGCAGGAGAAGCTGGTGGGTATGAATGCAAGTCACCCCGCCACTCCAATGCCAGGGATAACCAAAACACCAACAGTTACCTGTTGTGAAATGTGTAGGTGTCGACATTTGCTTTGTTCTGCAAAAGAATGAAATTGAAAACTTCTGGGTTTGTTTTTTTTTTCCCCGAAAAAATAATGGAATTGTTTTCTTATTCTGAATAAATGCCTGAGGCACCAGGTTATAGCATCCATCTCTCACGGCGTAGAAACCAGTGATTTCTTTGCTCCCTTATCCATTGGTTAGGGTACCAGGTGAAAGATTTTGCACCATTTCAAAAAAAGGACTTGAAAATAATTTTCCATAGTGCAGGTGAGGGGCCTGGACACCAGATACTCTCCTGGATGATCAGGGCATGAGAGACAGAAAGGAGTACGCTCCTGCTCTGCCTCCTTGCTCAGCAATTTCACACCTTGTCTTGAGTTAAATTTAGCAAAACCAATACATTTGCACAGAAAGCTTCAGTTCTAATTAACTGCCGTTTTTCCAACAACACAAAACCCCAATTCACTGAAAGCTTGCTAGTGACTGGGATGTAACTGCCACTGGTTTGATGGCACTCATGACATAAGGCAGGATCAAATTCGGCAGTGGAAGGATAAATAATCAATTTTTGCATGCTGGAGGAGCAAAATTTCAGTCTTTTGGTGTGAAAAGGCACCTGAACAACTACAGGCTGACATTCATAGCACTGGAAAATTCGACTGAGAGAGGGCACTGAGCTTGAAGGAGCAAAGAGAGGTCACACCGCATTTTTTGTGGGAAGACAGCGACTGCACCTGCCAGCCAGCTCATCCTAATGAACTCTGCTGAGGTGGGTGGACGGAGCTCAAGGATGTGCCAGTTCTTTTCTGTGAGGTGGCTTTCTGCCCACTGCAATTACGGAAGGAGGAAAACAGCAGTTTTGTGAATAAAGCTGGCAGCTACCCAATACAGCCTGAAGAAATAACCGTACCTTGGAGAAGCCTTTCTTTTTCTTTCTGGGTTGGGCTAAGCTCTTTTAAGGAGTTTAGCATTCATGTAGGCATCTTCATTTCAAGATGCTCATTACTGATAAACTCTATCCTGGTCCCTGTGCAGTCGCCAGCCTGTGCCGGTATGAAATGCCTAAGACGCTGGTGTGGGAGGTTTGACTGCTCTAACACTTCTTAATCTGGGATGGTTGAAGGTTGGTTTCAGCTCAGAAGCATTAAGTTTAAAAATACTTCTAGGATTTAACAGTAACCATTGTAACTCTGGACAAGTTTATTTATCCTATATGGTTGCTGAACGTAGCTTAATTCTTGACCACAAAGGCTTCCTCTGGTACTAAATTCTGACTTTTAATCAGGCTTCATGTGGAAAAAAACATCCTTGGATCAGTTTTGACTGCGCTCCCTTTTACTGTGGCTAGATGCATGACGACTTTGTTTTCTTAGTATGAGACATCAAGCACCGAGCTCTTCAGCTCTGTGGATCATGTTGGCTTAAAAGCAATGGTTCTGAGCCATTATCCTCCCCGCCTGTACCTCAGTCATTACAGTACTTCTGCAGCAAGTCTTCCTCCCTGATTGCAGAGCTATGTTGAAGTCTCTTTGTAGCCATCGTTGGGGTTACAAACTAAGCCCATACACTTTGAGCTCCTCTCCATCATGCATTTTAGCAAGTACTTCTGCAGAGTGATGAGGCCATTGGCCACATGCCACACATCTCCTGACACCAGGGAAGTGAAGTAGAACACCGTAAAGGAGTAATAATGCTGAGGCTGGAGGGGAAGGGACAGCCCTGCAGCTATTACTGCATATTGGCAGCCTCCTGATAAGAGCAAAGCCTCCTCCAATGGGTTTATGAATAAATCAAATGTATGAACATTACACCGTGTGGTTCTTTAAAGCGTATCTTTGTTCAATATGGTGAGAAACTGTATTATCGAAGCTCTACAAACAGAAAAGACACACATTCAGTCCTCTGGAGTAAAAGTTTTGGCTCATACTGAGCAAAAGCCAACATTCATTTGCTGAGAGGTCCTAGAGGTTTTATCTATTGAAAACTATCAGGAAAAAAGATTCAAGAAAAATCATTAAGAAGAGAAGATGAAATGAGAAGAACAAGAAAGAATGCGGAAAGTTAGAAAGAGTTCGTTGGAAACAAAAGTTGCATAAAGGTTAAAGCAAAACTGCAGACAATAAAACCTGCATTCTTGCAAATCCTTTTATGAAATTATGGCAGAAGGTCTAATGTGAAGAAGAACCTTATGCAAAGAAAATAAATACTGTAGAGAAAAAACGGTGAATCCAGGTTAAGGCAGTGTAAATAGCTTTCTGAGATACACACACAATTTGTGTCATTCGTTCCTTCTAGAGAAAAGTATTATATTTTAAAATCAATAGATGTGTTTATCCAAGTCACTCCTAGTTCATTTCACAAGGAAGACTTAGGGGTTTTTAATTTTTGGTTCCAGACAAAGTCATTTTTCTTTGTCTCTCTTTTTTTTCCTTTTAGAAAAATGCAATGCATTTTTCATATTAAGAAAACAAAAGATTGAAAGATTACTTTTGGCACTTCCCATCCATGACCCCATTTGCTGCTTATATAAGGAAAAAAAGGCAGAAGATGGTTCTTGCTGAGAGTGCGGCCCCTGCAATTACCAGATGTGAGCACAGAAAAGAATGGGGACCTGCTAGCCTGTCTAAATCTACCCCACCCCAACGATATCACTGCGTCTGAAGACACCTGCAAGAACATTTACCCTTGAAGCATTGTCAGGGACACCTCCTGCAGTCCCCGTTGCTTATTGCTGAATTTCATCATCCTGAGTACATGGCTGCTGCCTGGAGATGTACGAGCATCCCTGCCAGCACACGTCTGCGTACACAGCCAGCCCTGTGCCTCTGGTAATGAGTGCTCGATAGGAGCCACATCTCTTCTTCTGGGAAAGTTCATGTCTTGTCTGTTTGCAACAGTTTGGCAGTATATTTTCTCGCCATTTTCTATGGCATAAATAGCAGTCAAAGACAGCCCTGCCTGAGGGAAGCGGTGGTACCCATCCTGAAGGCAGAGCATCTCTTCCTCTGTACTCTTGGATAAGCCCTTCAGGTGGTTTTATCCTGTATTAGGAGGAGATTGCCTTTTGCCTTGCTCAAAACTGCTTGGCTGAGTAGGTCCTCCTAAAAGCAGCATCTCTCCTGTCACAAGGCTTTTTTGTCCTTTTGAATCTCTTCCCCAGTGTAATTTATAAAGTAAATTGCATAACACCGATTACAGAATTCCTGATGTGGCCAGATGAGGGGAGCAGTTATCTCCTTTGCTTTGTAACCCAGTCCCCCACCCTTATATTCTCCAGCTCTATTTGACTGCTTCGCAGCTACTGTTGCCAGCAGGCCTGTTTCCTCTTTAGTTTCCTCATTATCATTTCCATCCAAAGTATATTTTGCATTTTTATTGGTCCTCCCCAGACTTGTGGCCTTTCATCTATTGACATTGAATCCATATGCCGATCTCGGCGGAGCGTGCAGACTGCAGCACCTTCCCATGCCACACCTTCCATGCATCGCTGCCTGTTTTCCAGGTCACATCCCATCACCATCCCATGTTGCATGAGCAACAGCATCCCCTTCCCTGCGCCTGGACCAGGCTCTGCCCTACACACCATGCAGACAACCCCAAATCCACCCTTCAACACTCCTTCTGCCACAGCGCTGCAACGAGCCTCTCTGTGCTTTCCTTTCAGAAAACACCTCTCATTTATGTGGTGACCGCTACTGCCTGCTGCCTAATAACCCAGCATGTGTGTGGCCCCACTGGCACCCGCAGTGGGGACGGTGCACCCTGGGGACCTTCATCCACTCGCAGATGGCTCCAACCCCCACCAAGACCAACAAAGACTTTGTTAAACTGTGGGGCTGGTGCCCTCCACCAGCTACGCCGATCCTGGGCCTCCCCGCTTGCCTGGTATCTGTACAAGGAGCTTCCTCCTGCCCTCAGCAACTGGGCTTCCCTTTTGTGGAAAGAGGATTGCAGAGGACTAGAAGATATGCACCAGAGCCCAGAGGTTTTTCCATAACGTGGATGGGCTTGCCCAGGCTTTTTCACCAGCCCTAGGAAAGCTCCGGTCCATTTTGGCCAGGATTTGTTAAAAAGTCAAACGAAGGGAGGAGCGCTGGAGAGATGGTGGAGGCGTGGGAAGAGCTCAGCCCTGGCGTGGTGTCTCCGATGTACCTGAGGCATGACGGGGTCTGGAAACACATGTGCCTGGTCGTGCGTTAACGTCTGCTGTGGGGTCTGCTCCTCCACTGTGGCATGTGAAGCTCCAGCTGAGGTTAATAGGAGTCACATGTGCATCTGAACAGAAGACTTCCAGAGTCTGAAACAACGCCTCGGCACAATGAAGCTCTCGCCGTTTCAAGGCCTATTTCTTCCTCATGCACAACAAAGCAAAAAAATCCCTCCTGCTTGTTTTAGTCTTGATATTTTTCACAGATCCCAGTGCAGTAGGCAGCCTCAGAGCAGACCCCCAGAAAGGCTTTCTGCTTAGTTTGGATTGTGAACTAGTTGTCAGAGAAAATTATGCTGCGATCCTGGGACATACGATAAAGCTGTCCCATAGGTTAGGCCCTTGCCAGTTGGAGGTGATTCTTAGTACAGATTTCACTCTGCGTGTGTCACATTTGCTAACTTTCCGTGAATGATTCCTGATTTTCAATTGACCTTGGTCTTTAGGTTTGTAAAACTTTGTTCTGCATTGAAGTCTTTTGGCAATGTGGAGTTTTGCCTGAAATAAAGTAGGAAAGAGACATCCTGAAAAATGAATTCAGTAAGATTTTGCACAGGGTGCAGCGTTACTGTCAAATGGTACATTTCGTGCTGCTTCTACTGAGCGGGGAGATGTTCCTGTAGATAAGGTGCTAGGTTTAAGAAATATGGATTCAGCTTGTACTTCTGAAAGGCCTTAGTCTGAGCTTGTAAATGCTTTGGGACTCAACTTTTCCCCTGTAAATACAGTCTTTATTTCTCCTGTTGTGTCTATTCAGACTGCCATTTTCAAAGGGACCCAGGAGAATTGCCGTACGAGTCCCATAGAACAATAAGTCTGTTCTAGTTTCATTAAATGCCTCACTGAAGCCCTTTCCTGGGAGAGTAGATCATTCACCCTGCTTTCCTACACACCAGCCTGGTCCTATTTACACAAGCTGACAGACTACCTGATGGAGCCATTATTCTCTTTTCACATATAGTCTAAACTATTTCCTCTTGCTGGGCACTGAGCGGTTTTAAATCAAGATGTCTTAGTTCATGGAGGTTAGGAATAGTCTTATAAAATGCCTTATTTCTTCCTTGCTCATATGTAAATCTATTTTATTGGACAATTGGAAAACATAACACTTGGCTTGTGTGGATAACCCCCCACGTGCTTCCAAATACAATATACAGTATTTTTTTTTTCAGAATAAGCTTTTCATGAAAGCCTGTTGTTCCCTGCATCCAGGCTGAGCTTTTGGAGAGCAACCTGCCCTCCTGCCTGAAATCACACCCAGAAAGTGACCCTTGGCTGGGAACTACGCACGAGAAGACATTTCAGGGCTGAAATTCAGGTCACAGCGAGGTGGTTTTGTGTGATTTTAAGCCTGAGAATACAGGTTAGACCAGTGCCATAATCAATGGAAAAACCTCCAAGGGGTTTTAATAGTTCTCTGTTGCCTGCTCTACCTTGTGAAAGGAGGTGCCCAACCAGAAATTAACCCATGAGGCCCCTACGCCGGTTCCTCTGCCATGCAGCCTCTCGCCTCTTGTCCCTGCCATCCCTCCCAAATGCATTCTGGCAGGCAGAGTTTGTTCTGGCCGGGAATTCGGTTTACAAAGATTAAAGAGACGCTGTGCGGTGGGCAGCAAGCCTCAGCAAGCGAGGAGATAAAGGCAGCATTGGAGGCGGTATGGGCACGGTGTGGACTGGGGGTGATGGGGGAATGGGCCAGCTGGGGACACGGGAGGAGTTTACACATCCTGAATACACATGAATTAATGATAAACGCACCAACCTCCACACTTTGAACAAGATGTGCTGGCCTGCTCGAAGCCCCCGTCCTTTATATTGCAATGTTTGGCTCTCTCCAGGCTCTGGTGTGATACAGTGCAACCGTTATGCTCTGCAAAACTACTTGTCAACTGCCCAACGGCTATACAAACAACGCAGGAAAACACCGCTTGAATATTTAAGATCAACAGGCTCCTTTAAACCACTGGCTAATGCCTCTGGTTGACATTTAATCCTCTGCATTAAGAAAGAAATAGTTAACTGAAACACCACCTCATTTTTACAGTCAGGCAATATCTTGCACTCATTGTCATTGTCAAAAATTATTTTCACATAAACTATGCTACTGCAGCATAGGACACAGAAAAAGGAAAGGATTTACTACTGAACGCTAAGTCATACTTTATTTTGCTATTTAAGGAGCTAATAGAGTAATGTAATGTGGAGAGCACAGACCCAAATAAAAGTTAATATGTTACTGCCAAACTCCAAGCAATTTAGTTTTGTGACTCAGGCAGCATAATTGTGAAATTGGCTTAGAACTCATTACGTTGTTTTATTTTTATCTGTTTGTATGTTTAAATGCATGCTTGAGGTTCACTGCATTTGCCTTAAGACCCAAAGGTTCATCTCAGTTGCATATTGAAGATTTTCAGTGTAATCGTATGGGCTATAAGGCTATTTTTTATTGCTGAGAGCAGAGATTCTCTCACAATTGTCTGTAAGATTTGGACTGCAGGTAAAATGTTAAATGCCCCAAAACACAGTAAAATGAAGAGGACGTGGGAACCCTTAACACAAACACCCTGTGGCTCTGCCCCAGCTAGTCACCCACCTACCCTGTTCACCCACAGTTTGCAGAGGATACGGGGTGAAAGGGATGTGCAAAATATCTTAAATGCATTTCCTGAAATGACACTGAGTATGGATTTGGCTCAGTTTGTCTCCAAACCCAGAGAAAAAAAAATTAAATTCTAAAACATTAATTACAATGCGGAGGGCAAGAATTTTGTATCGTGTTAGGGTGCGTTTCATAAGACAGTCCCTGAGACTGCGTGCGGGTGCTGAGTGTTTTCAAATGTAAATCTGATCACAGGCTGCAGCCCATGTGGTAGATAAACAAGCCATATTTTTAAACGCAGTGTGAAATGTGGGGGCTGACGTGACCATTATCAGAGCCTCATGCATGAGTTATGACACATCATAAAATATTTTCATATTGCAACAATGAAAACTGAAGCTGCTCTGTGGTAGGCTTGTTTGATCCAATAGCTCACCCGGCTCCCTTTACTGGGTCTAGCAGGAGGGAGAAATGTTTCTCAAGAGCCGTACTTCTGAATGCTAAGCTGTTTTCTCATAAATCTCTTACAAAGAAAAATCTTTCTTATGGAATGGCTGATGAAGAACTGACTATTATGACAATGCAGGTGACATTTTCAGGGATTTAGGGTCATTCCACCCTGCCCATGAAGCAGCTGAACTAGTCACCTTAATCAGGCTAAAACAGAGTTGCGACATGAGTGCAAAGAGTTAGGTCACCTCCTTTTATTAAGTAGTTAATTAATGTATTTTATTCTGAAAATGAGCATTCCTAGGGGTTCTTCAGACTAATGGTACATAGCTGGATGGATATAACAAATACAGTCACTTCATCTCCTTCCAAATAACCTATCTCCACCGGACTTTGATACTCATCCTGTAAATTCTTAATGCCACAAATTTCCTTTTCCCTTGATAGTTTCTTTCACCTTTATTTATTCTATTGCATTCATTATATAAGTGATTATTCTTATTTGCATAGCCAGATTATATTTTACAGAATACCTGTCAGCTGAGTTTCTGTATGTTAGTGTTTAAGTCTGGGTATAGATCTTCTTAAGCGTTAGGTTTCATTCCTCCCAGTGATATAGATTTCCTAAGTGACCTTGAGCTAATCATCTGATTTCGCTGTGTTTCAGCGCTGCTGTGGCAGATATTCTGCAAATACAGGAGACTTAGGTGCCTCTGAACTTCTTCAGACTCCTGTGAAAATCCTAGTCCAGGTCATTCCTCCTAGCAGATGTAAATGCTTCTTTTCATACAGTGAAAAGCGGGGGTAAGTGGGGAAGGAAAGCCCAATGGTGCCATTGCTGCTGCAAGCAGCAGGGCTGAAATGCCCTGACGGACAAAGGAGAAGCAGGGGAGTATGTCTGTACAAGTGTCTCAGGGGCATTTTGCACTCAGGCCAGCAGCGACCAGGCATTGCCTTGCGGACTTGGCTTGGATCCGACCAACTTGGAGCCGTGGCAGCGTGTGGCCGGGTCTGGAAGGGCTGTCGGTGCAGACATACCCTTCCAAGCAGCGAGTCCAGCTCTGTGGTTTCTGGCACTGCAGAAACGACTTCGATGGCATGAACCCATGGGAAGAGCTGGACCTTGGAGGGTATTGCCGAGAGTCTAATTTATCTTCCTGTCATGGGCATGAGGTTCAATTACTTTTCCCCCCCTCGCTCTATTTATTGAAGAATATGTTAAAAATGCATGCAAGCAGTTAAATATTCCAAACTGTTTCAGCTTGGCAGAATATCCTTCTCTTCTTGTCTTCACAGCATTTTACTTTGGGGACACACAGGCACACTGAATTCATGTCTGTGGTGCCTTTGCATCGAGCTGATTCCAGTCAGCCTAATCACAAAGCTGGGCAAAGGAAAAACTGAATTTTCAAACTGATGACACATTTATACCAGAATTGTAACTTTATAATATTAATGTATCATTTAACTTACATGTATACTTTGGAATGTTTATAACTACTGTAAATCATAGACAAGAGCAGCCAAGAGTGCCACACAACATTCCTAGTACAACTCGTAAAATAAATACAACAATTTGTTCCCCGTTACAAAAGGGAAAACGGAGCCGCTCTGCTGTAGATGGGAAACGTGCTCAGTGAAATCTTCACGAAGCCCAGGCACACGCAGAGGCAGTGGCGTGGCGTTTTCTCTGCACTGCCCCAGGTGCTACTGCTGTGGTATTCGGCAGAGATTTCAAAGGACAAAATGCCAGCCAGCCAGCGCCAACGAAGTGTTGTGTCGCTGGGAAATGACACCAGACATTTGCTGGCGACGCCGCTTGGCATCATTGTTCGCTTCAGTATGACAGCCCAGATTCTGTGACGTGATCTTCCTCCCTCCCTGTAAGGTGACTGCTGAAAAGCCATCCCCACGCAGCGTGCAGCTCTCTCTGTCCACCTTGTCTTGCAGGGTACCTTGAACAGAATAAACCCCTGCTGTTTCCTGACCCATACAATTCTGTGCCTGATTTCTGACCTATTAACCTTCAGTTTTTCTTTTAAGGTTTATAGTACTTTTATGACTTGACCAGCGGACTGTAAAATACACATTTAAATGCATTCAACTCAGATAACAATCTCATCATTAAAACAGCCTAGCTTCTTTGTTTGAAGTTAATCACTCTCAAATTCTTCTGGATTCATCAGCACACTTACCAATACTTGTTTTTTCCCCCTGAAGCTGGCAACGTAACATGACACAAAGACCTTCACTTCTTAAAAGACAGTAAAAAAAAGATTGCAAGTCGTATTGAAAATTCCCCTCACCTTTAGAGCAAAATCTACAAAAAAATCAAATCCCAATTTGAATTCAGGACATCTTCAAACATTAACAATGAATCAACTTCTGAGATTCAGGTGGAAGGATGACTGTTTTTCTAGTTTTATTATGCTAAAAATACAGTTGAGCAGCAAGCACAATGTGGTAACATTGCACAGGCAGCAAAATACCAAAATAACACCAAGGACAGGAGACTGTTTTAATGTACTTTCTGGTAAGTTATTTAACATGCTTTTGTTGGCAGGGCAGATGGTTTGGGGCTTTGGATGAGGCCTGGATTACTTAGAGCAGGCAGTAGGCAGTGCCTCTCATGTAATGGTTGTTCCCAAATACAGCTGAAAGCCAGTGTAATGGGACACCCGGTTCTGTTTCTCTTCTCTAACACTGACACCACGAGTATTCCGGCGTGTCCTTAAGTTTGGAAGAAAAAAAAAACCCCACCATTTCATTGCATCTGCAGATGCTGAACTGGGGTCTTCATCTTACCAAGAGGTCCCCACTGCCCCTATCGCCGGCAGGAAGGACGGGACCCAGAGCTCTGTCCTGGGCTGCAGAAGCCAAATGAGTTATGGGTAAAGCAAAGCTGATGTCAGAAATGGGTTGGCAGAGCCCAGGGCAGGCAGGGTTTTGGCACTGCTGTCTGCCAAGGGCAGGTGGAGAAGAAGAGCTGGGTCCAGCAGAGTCAGACCCTCCCTCTGCTTGATGTTGCTGCTTGGTAACTTCACCCTGGAAACCTTCTGCCAGGTTAACGACCCAAAAAATGTGTTTCCTTTTCTCCCCAGTTGGGTCATTTCTTGTTATGGCCAACAATTGAAAATTTTATTGTAATACATTGCCTAATTTATAATGGGCTCTATCCATCATACACAGAAATGCTCATTTTTTGAGTCAAATATAACTGTGCCTGTGTTCATACACTTTTCCTGTGCAATCCTTGGCCTCTGCATTTAAGAAACGTGACCCTAGGAGGTGTTTATAGAAGGCTAAATATAGGTTTATCTGTTCTAGTCTTTCCATGAAAGATCTTTTTCCTTCAACACATGGAGATTAAATACATGGAGCAATATTAGTTAACACTTAAGTTATGGCACGCTGCGAAAAACTCCAGGAAATTCCGTTTTGAAGTTGATGTTCCAGTCCTAACTCCTGTTGACTTAATATTTCTTTTCTCTCAAAGGCATGAACTGAGGATAGGGTGTCGCTTGAAGCTGAGTGATGCTGCTTCAGACAGGCATTTGGAAAGACATTCACTTTACTCTCTTTAGGTGCGCTCTGCGAGTTCGTTCGGGCCACGGTGGAAAGCAAGAGCAAAAATCCCACTGTTCTCAGCAGCCCAGAACCTATCGAAAGCAATATCTGCAAGTCCGGTGTATTAACTCGGAGTTAAATAAAAGAAAATGAACCAAACTTGAGGGAATTTACCTCAGAGCAGCTGTTTGCGTGCATCTTCTGCTGGTCTTAACTCTCACACTTTGGGCTTTCCTGTTAGCGTTTACAATAACATCATTGCATCATGGTCCTAGTGTTTAATATTCCCTCTTTCAAAATATGAAGTTGCAGCTGACTCCCTGTATCCTTCTGGGATAAATGCAGAAAAAGCTTTACTTAACAGCTGCTATATATTATTATTATTACCTATTACATCATATCTTATTACAGCTCTATTACAAGTTTCCCCTAAAATCTAATCACATTCTGAAATTGTTTACAGCGAAACTAGAAATGGGGCTTGAGACATAAAGTTCACATCCCAGCATGGGTCTGAACTTTCCTGCAGTTCAGATTTATTCAGACACAGCATTTAACTCTCTTGCTCCTGAAAGACCGGAGCAACTGCAAAGTTTGGATGTGCATCGCGGTATCGCAGCTGTGAGTATATGTCGGGGGCACCTGAGATGTGCCTGTTCAGAGGGGATCTGAAGAGGTGGCAGCTGAGACAGGGTTGTACTTTCTGGTGTGTGCTCTGAGACTGAAAGGCAGAGAGATAAGGAGTGAAATTCTGCTCCCATATATGTGAATAGCAAAACTTCCATTGATTTCAGCATAGCCAGAATTTCATTCAAGCTGAAGAGATGGATGACAGATAGACAGACTGACAGATACTAATTAATTAACTCATCTGAGCTAAGCTAGGCTTATTTCTTTAAAATGTAAATTAGCACTGGCAGAAATGTGTCATCGTACCCATTTTGAGCTGCTTATGGCACGTGCCCGGGAGCCTGCGATGGGGAAGGACAGAGGATTTGGGGTGGTTTGAGGCTCCCAAGATACAGAGAAAAGCTGTTCTGCACTCAAGTCTGTCTGCTGAAAAGGGTCCGGAGCCTGCCTGGACCTCCAGGGACCCAGTCCAGCCCCTCGGGAGCTTCACCACGATGCCCAAACTTCTCTTGCCTTCACTTCCCACTCTCCAGCCTTGTGCAGACTATGAAACAGCCCCTTGGCAAGACAGCAATGGTGTTCCTGCAGGGAAGCACCCACATGGCTTCTCTTACAGGAGCAACTGCTGCTACTGTGGGTAAATCTTCACAGGATGGGTCCCTTAGCAGAAGTGCATGCTCATAAAGGTGGAATAAAAACAATCCAGGTCACTAGCCTCATCCACACACTGACATTTCTATAGGTCTTTGCTTTACAGCTACGATATTAAGTAGTTTGGCTAACTTTTTAGAAATGTTACTATTTTCTCGACAAAATGTCAAGTAAGTTTTCAGGGGGGAATACTTCATAACTGAAGTATGTTTTCCTAAGGGCAATAAACCACTAAGAAATGTACTTTTTTCCCACCCAGCCTTTGAGCCAAAACTTTCACATGTTTTTCAAAGAAATAAAATTATAGGTGTTTTTCTGTAGTAGGGTGAAGTACCACCTGGGTGGCAGTGGTAGAAAGCTGGGCAAACTTTATAAATCTAGAAGGGGGAGATTGTTTTGGCATGACTTAGGGCTACAGCCTGGGTTTCCTATGCATAATTTTAAAAGGAATTGCTCAAAGCATCAGGAAACTCTTGCCGGTACACTATACCCAGTGTACGACTCTTTCCTCTTTAGACCCGTGGAAGATTGCCATGACCGAAGAGAGGACTTTTTCAGTGTAATGAACAGTGGAGTCAAGAGGCAAACTTTTAATTATTTCTGGATCTGACAAACTCAGACCCCATGCACACGCTGGTTTAAGAGACCAGAAGAATGTAGAGTGAATTGAAAATGATGAGTTGGTCAACACGGTTTAATTTGGTTCCTGTTCTGAGGTCGAGGTGGGTTCCCATCGTCTGCTGGCCATGAGGACAGCAGCGCTGAACTGGTGTCTGGGACACCTCCGGTCTACTCTCAGCTCCGCAAAACCAGTAGGAGAGTGTGGGGGATTTTTATAATTACTGGTACATAGCTGAGTGGTTGGAAATGCACTTTTGTTTTGGTCATTTTAATCTCTGACATCACGGTGCTCAGAATGTCAGCAAATACTTTTTCTGATTGAAATAATAGAGAAAATCAGTTCATCCACGATCACTTTACATCAGAGGGGGAAGGTGAGCAAAGGTAAGGACGAAGGAACTTTTGCTAAAATGTCTGACAGTGGTGCAAGACCACTAAGAGTTAAGAAGTGCTTTGCTGGGCTGCCTGGCACCCTGACCGAGCAAGCCAGGCCCTGAGTATTTTTTTAAATATTAAAAAACAGGCAACATAAAATCTCTCTCCTGGAAATCAAACAGAAGGAAAACTAAAGTAAAGCTACAAAGGAAATCTCATTCTCTGGCCTGCTCTCCATGCTGGCTTCCTACGTGCCGGGCTGGGGAAACTCTGAATCCTGTGGAAGAAATCCATGGAGAGGAAGCAACAGCCATCGCACAATATAAAAGATGGGGCTGGTTTTAATCAGGGCTGACTCTTCACAAATAACAAATGAGAAGGAGAGGTTAAAGTGGGGCATAAGGCTAAGCCAATAAAGCCTTTTTTGAGACAAAATAAGAAGGGCGTATTTCAATATGCCACAGTGGAAAGAGAGTCGAACGAACTAACGAGTCTAGGATGTACAAACACTGTCTGACTCCAGGCTTACGCTGCCTGCCCAGCTCACGGCGAGCAGCAGGCTCCTCATTTAGGAGCTCTGAGTAAACCTCATCGGAAGGCAAGTCTCTTTGGCTGTGTAACCAGGCCAGATCTTAATTGAATTAGACATCTAAAACTAGACAGTGTGAACGTCCACACTCCCCCATCCCCTCCCCACCCCCTCAACATGCACATGCATCACTTGCCTGGGAGCGTCCTAGCATTTTTCAAACTTTATTGGGGGAAAAATACATTTTTTGGAATGTCAAATCAGTGAGAAAGGTGTGAACAAGAGCACTGTTTGGCTCTGCCTGCACCCAGGATGCGGAGAGCTTTCCTCCTCAGGTGGAAGCCGGGGTCTCCTGCCTGCGTAGGGTGGGTGAAGGGTGTTACTTGTGCTGCTGGTGAAAGCCATGAAGATTTCCAGCAGATTTAAGTGCGATATGGATCCAGTGCACAGCTTTTAACAGTTTTCCTGCAGCCAGCATCTAAAGCGAGCCCTTAAATTGCCATGCTCGTTTTCCTGAAATTCTGGTGTGTTCAGAGACGGGATAACTAGGCTGGAAACGAGGGAGTGCTGGCAACAGAAGGCAACATTTCAGAAGGAGATCTCGATCTGATGGCCATGTGGGGGGTTGGCACTAAATCATTTAGTGCTACAGCACCAAGGCTAAAAAATGATTCCAGCAAGCTGTGTAAATGCCTTGGGTACCAGCTGATGTTAGGGCCAAGGAAAAAACCAGCTTTCTGGATTTCTGTAACAGATATTGGCAACACCTAGAGCAGAATCTTCCAAGACCACAATAAAATTTTCAGTGCTTAATGGATTTTTTTCAGCATAAAGCTGTGGTTTGTGTGGGTTGCTCCTTAGTGTCTTTCAAGTAACTAGCCTGCTGCTGTGCAAACATTCGGGGTATGCAGTGGCCTGTGTGGATGCTGTCTTGATTTATAGTAAACCCTGGGAAGAACTCCTATAGCACCTGAAAGCAATCTTTCAGCAACTCAAGGAAGCAGAGTTGACTTTTAATTCCCCAGTGTTCAGTAAGAAAGCAGGAAACCATTTT
>NW_008794883.1:238611-263711 GCF_000699145.1 Aptenodytes forsteri | reverse complement strand
TAAGAAAGCAGGAAACCATTTTATATATATATATATATATAAAAAAATATAAATATATACATATATATATGAGATATAGTAGGGCAGGGGAGTTATGAAACCAGAGATATGTAAAATGCAAGCTATTAAAATGCACCTATTACTGACTACTAAATGGCAGGTGAGATCTTTTCTGGGTATTGTGGTATATTATTGGAAATTTATTCCACATTTTGCAACACTGGCTGCTCCATTAACTGATCTCACTAGGAAAAAATCATCTCATAAAATAAATATGACCCCCATGGCGTCTGCTAGCCTTTCAAGGACTGAAATCAGTTCCTAGAGATCAAACAGTTTTCATGAGCCTGGAATTTTAAGGTCCGTAGAGGGTGAATCTCAATGTCAATAATCTTAAATCGGGGTCAAAATTAGCACAAAATTTAAAAGGATGATAAAAAAAAAATCCACATTTGCTTGATAAATTATCTGAAAGAAGTTGAATTCCCTAGGTATGCAGAGGTTTTAATAAAGCGGATCACAGCATTTCCCTGGAAGGAATTATATGCCACACTAAAGCTTGGGTGGTTAAACAACAGGAAATTCAAAAAGCCAAGCAGAAAGTTAGCGATTGTGCAACTTTATACGATCAGTTTAGTAACTTGGGTTTGCATTGGACCAAATGTACCAATGAACGTATTCTTCCCAGAGTGACTGAGAATAAAGGGATCAGTTTCTCATAATGCAATTGCTCTTTGCTGAAGTTGATTTGGAACAGATCTTCATAAGTATAAATCTTTTATTAAAAAAGAAATAATTAAAAAATGATCAAATACAAGCTAGGACTCTTGCAGTGAAGCAGTGTTGCCTGTGATTTCCAGGACACCAGAGATAACCCTGGTCTCCTTCTCCACGGTGACTCTCCAGTTTGCCAGAGCCCAAAGGCTTGACTCAGAGTGCAAAAAACGAGGGATGCAAACAACTATTCATGCAGAAAACTCACTGGTGTAAGATTGTTTCCTTCAAAGAAAATAACTTTTCCAAGTCTGGGTTTCATGATTCTTCAATCCTGAAGCAAACAATTTTCAGCAATGAAGGGAGGGAAAGCTAGGTTGGTCTGGAATATAATTTTCATTCCTAGGAATGAAGGATGGACTTGGCCAAAAGAAAAAAGACTAAATCTGTCCTGAAGGTAGGAGGAAAGTGTGCAAGTGACACAAGCCAGTGCCTCACCTGCTCTTTGGCAGTGGTGTGCACATGCTGCCGAGAGAGAGATCACAGATGTGCTGTGAACCCACCACGCAGAAGGTGGGTTCCCAGAGCCCTCGAGGACACATCTGAGCCTGCATTTTAGTGCAGCTGAACCAAGCCATGTCCTCAGTCTGAGAAACTGCACTATATTCATACCTATCATTAATCTTTCTCTGCATCTCATGTTTTAAGTGGTTTCTGAGGAGGTTTGGTTTGGTTTTTTTTTCCCAAAGAATACAACTTTGCACAGCACTAAGGAAAACATTCATCCAGCAACACCAGTAATTGCGATAGTGGCTCATACAACTCCAACCCTTCCAGCCTCTACCTGCTGCTACACAGAGGGAAGCGGTATTTCCTTGGAGGCAGTGGCTCTCCACAGTTACAGGTGCTTCTCTTCACCCTGGCTGGGAAATCTGCAGCATAGTCACTGAGACCCAGGTATTAAATTAAGGTTTTGGGTTTTTGTGAGCTCAGGTGTTCAGTTCACATTTGAGCCCAGGTCCTATACGTGAAGAGCTGACTGGGTTTTGCAAGAGGGTGAGTGAGGAAATGCAGGTGCAGGGGAGCGGACCCATGGTTTGAATTACCCTTTTGCTCACCCAGGGACGAAGAGATGCTCCCCACAGCTCTGAGGACACCCTGCGGTACAAGCAATGGTTCAGTTAAGGTGTTGTTGAAGGAGGAAGACTATTTGCTTTTATCCTTTGGGTACTTGCACTGGAATGATTTATCCAAAAAACCATGGAAAATCAGCTGATCTGTGCACCCTGAATAAAATATCCCTCACACTGCTTCTTCCCTCTGTGAAACACAACATGTGGCCCGGTCATTTGGTTTTCCATCCAAAACCCCTGACCTCAAGTTCTATTTTCTTAGGCATGCTTACATTTAATTAAGAAGAAACAATCAGACATAAAAGTAACCCTCTTAGATATGCTGTATCCAGTCCCAGGTTAGGCCTGTTCATGACTTCTCCATGTGCAATTTCCTCCAGGATTCCACCCTAAACCGAGAGCCGGTGTGATGCAACACCATTTCAGCACAGAAGATAGGGTAATGTTGGCTTGACAAGTGAATTAATTATTGCATTCCATTAATTTTGAGTCATGCGCCCAGCCCATGGAAGCTAGGAGAACCTTGTGAAAAACAAACTCACTACATTGTACTGTAATATTATTCTTGGCCGGAGTTTCAGGCAGCCTGCTAGGGTACTCCTGAGCGGCTGAGCTCTGCAGCGGTTTCTCCACTAGCATCAGTAGAGCAGCTGCTGTCTTCAGAGGCTCAGTCTTCATCTGGGACCATAATAAGGACAGCAAGGGCCTCCTTGGGATCTTTAAATGCAAGCATGACTTGGGAGGGTGGTGATATTGGCTCCTGACACTTCTGAGCATTGAGCTCCAATTACATATTTACTTGCAATTGCTAAGTGACTGCTTTGAGCATTTCCTGCGCAAAACTCAACTCCTGGAGTGTGCCATGGGAATGGCTGTGGCAGTGAAGGGACTTTGATCCTCCGGAGAACAAAGTGACCTCCATAAAGGCCCCATGACAATTCTGTGAAATCTCTGCACTGCAGCATTCAGCTGAAAGCCCGCGGTAGCATCTTTCCAGTCGTAAAGAGGAATGGCTTAGTGTGACTCAGAGCAGAAACACTGCCCATCCCAAATGCTGTATTATAATTTTGAGCGTGAGTCAGCCCAATTCCCTCTGGGGAATACAATTACCATCAGCGAGCGTCTGCTAAGCAAGGCCCTGCTCAGGGATCACGTCCATGGGTTTCTCCCATGGGAACGCATGCTGGAGACACCCAGGTACGGCACTGGCCTGGCATCGCGTCGGTAAGTCCGTGACTCACGGCGGTGGCTGTCTTGCAATACTGACTTCATCAAACCACAGGGCGCTGATGTGGATCTACCAGACTTCAGGAGAATGGGATAAAGCAGAGCTTCCCAGGCTCGTTCATAGGTTGACCTCATGTCATGATGGAAAGATGGTTTGACCCCTTCTCCTTCAGTAAGGACAGTGGCTAAGCACTGAGGAGACAAAACTAACAGATAAGCCTTTTGCACCGTCACAGCAAGGAGCAGACACCATGTCCATAGCCTGCAGGCCAGGGCAACAGTCCCCGTCCTGGTCCCTGCTCTTTTCTCTTCAGTCTTTTTCCTGGCAGACTGAACTGGGCTGGGCCTCTATATTAACTGACTTAACTCACTTTGGTAAACAAAGTAATTCTTTTGCCCCAGCTGTACAACAGCTTGCACTTAGCAGTCCTCTGGGTCCCTTCCATATGTGCCACTGGGTTGAGGAGACACAAGCCTTGCCCCTCTCGGAGAGCCAGGACCTGCAACAGTGGCTTCCCTAAGGCCACCCAGGAGCCTCCACGCTCACCTCTTCACTACCAATGTCAACAAAGAGCTTCCCACCACACCTCTTTCCCTTATCACCCATTTTCCATCTCTCTCTGACAGATAATGAAGTATATAAGTGCTGTCTTGTCTCAGGTATCTGTCTGGGGCATCAAAAAATCCTCCCCGCAGTGAACGGAGGTGCTTTGAGACAGTTCAGGCAGTGGCTGTTTGCACGCTACGGGCCACTGGCACGCACCGTTTCTGGCTCTCCTCCTGATTAGCTTTCTGCTGTCAGGCTGCTCATTTTGTGTGGGAAGAGAACCGAGGAGACTGGCAACAGAGATAAAATTAACTGCGCAGACAATCTGTAAAGCCTTTCACTGAGCGTAAGGACAAAGCCAGGAGGATTTATCAGCTGGAAGGTAGCAGTCGTGAAAGACGACAGTGATAAAGCACCTCTATTTGCCCCAGAGCAGCCCCCTCGCATGTGCCCCCGCTCTGACCTTTCGGGATGAGCAGAGGGGACGAGGAGGAGCTCTGTCTCCCCAGCACGGCCCAGCCTTGCTGCCCTGCCACCAGCGCCGGGCGCTTGGCACCTTCGCTCCGGGGGTTCCTCAAGGCAGCAAAAAGGAGGCGCTGACCTGGAGATGTGGAAGGTTGGGAAGGGATCCTGTTGACATTGGTTTTCAGTGGAGAAATTTTCAGTTAGTAGTATTATTTTAAGGAGAAAAGTTCTCTTCTCAACAGAGTCCCACCTTTCTGAGAACTGAAAAATCTTTAGTCCCGTTTCTTCATTTTTTGAGTATGAAAATTCTCTGCAAGAATCTTCCTTGGAAAACACTGGTGGTTTCTTTGACTCTGGCTGCTTTTATCTGCTTGTCCTTGGAGGAAGAAGAAACAGAAGGACAACTTCCAGAAAGACAGCTTCCCTTCTGGTGTGCACAGGAGCTTCTTTTTGTCCCAAAACAGGCTGTGCACTTCTGACTGTAGGAGATGCTACATTTGCATGCTGGTTCAGACCCTGCTCCTCAGGAGAAGCTGAAGTACCACGGTAAAGGCGATTCAGTGCACACAGGTATCAACCGCATGCCAGCAGGATGCACAGACAAATGGACTCTCTACCTTTTGTAGACAAACCTCCCGCTGCACCAGGGCAAATGATACAAAAGTCATCCTAATTTCTTGACTTTTCAGCTGAGCATCTTAAAGAAAATTTCACATCTGGATGAATAAAATTGCACGCATTGTCTCCCACTTCGCAGCCAAGAATCTGAAGCTGGAGATGACAAACCCAAACCACATGGAAGACTAAAGCCTGCCTCTTCCCATCCATGCGCTAACCATGCAGCTGGCAACAGCCAGTGCGACAGCACAGCCCTGATAGGAAATTCAAAGTTGTAGTAGCTCACTAACAGTAGGGAGCAACCTAGTCTTCCGGCTGTGAAAGTATGGGTAATAAATATTAATAGATCAAGGCTCTGAGAATAGCCAGGGAAAACAAGTCAGAAACATTTTGCAGAATCTCACTGATTAAAGTGAAATCTCATTTAAAATAGTCAATAGCGAAAGTTCTGCCTTTACCATTTCATTTTAGTCACATCAAAATGTTTCAGTTTGGTAAGAAAAAGCAGCTTTATTTTAACAGTCTCAGTTGGATTAGTTCTGATTTATGTTAGACATCAATCTTAGAATAGGTACTTTTTTTTTTTTAGGAAGAACTGCGGTTTTCAATATGCTGAGAGAAATGTCATTTTTTGACCCAGGACTTTGCAAGTTCGTGCTTTGTCCAGGGAGGAGCCAGGACCACATTTACGCTGCTAATTACAGACCTGTGACCATCCCACCCGGGGCTGGAGCAGGGTTTTGCAGAATGTGCTGATGGATTTGGTAGACATTTCCCCACATGCTGTGCAAACCACTGCGGAGAACAAACCCGGGGAACAACCATGATGGAGTGACTGCCTGTTCTCTGAGGACTCCACATAAATCTCTGCAGCCTCTGTAACCACTGACCCAGACGGTGCCCAGCTCTAATTAAGGCCTTGGAAGACTTTTTGGGGCGTACAGCGGGATGTCCCTTAATGGTTCTTGCAGCGAAACCCCAGCCCCTGTCTTGCCAACCTCCCACACTCGACTGCCAACTGAAGTCAGTAGGAATTTAGCGTGCAGAGGTCTTGTAAGGTCAAGGCTAATACGGATTTTGATCCATCCTGGTCCCAGTTTTCAGGACGGAGGAGTCCAGCGTCCACATAAAGGCACTAGCTCACTGTCTGGACTGTTGAACACACGTGTATGAGGCAGCACTTTACCTCCAAAGGCTCATAGAGGTGCCCACAGTGATATGCTGCTGACTCTTCTATGGGATATAATCATATTACACTGTTGTGCAGTTGTAACTGATGGCAATAAAACTTGATATATTGGGAGAACAAAAAATTTTGCAACAGCCTGTGAGAAGCAAATTTTAGAATGACACAGATTTTACCAAAAGACTTGTTCTTGCTAAGTCTTTCAGAGATAAATGAATGGTTATAAAGGCTCTGAAATGCATGGTATGTACTCTTTAATTTTAAAAAGGGAGACGATCATAAACTACATTTTAAAACTTATCAGTTCAACAGCATCCTTGGTGCAAAATGCCATGTTATATTCATTAGCAGGTACTTTCCTGGGATCACTCATCCGGGGACTGGGCATTTGATGCAAATCTTTGACTGTAACAGACTGTCTCTTAGACTTCTTCCTCATGTATATCAAGCTTGAAAACACAGCTAATAAAGGCCAGATGGCTGCAGGCTCCTTCTCACACCCATAATATTGATGGGAACATTCTGGAGGGAGTGGATTCTGCCTGAGTCTTTGCCTTGTGCATGACATGATGATAACCACATTTCAGCCTTTGCACTGTTTGGTCCTAACTCGATTCAAATGTTTCCTGGATTTCTAGCAAATGAATGAAGTGCAGCTCAAAAGAAAATATATCCAGCCCTTATTAGAAAAGGTACTCATCACGAATCATCTAAATACCTCATTTCTGACAGCGGGGAAATCCTTTTATTCCTGAGTTTGTTTGGAAAGATTTTGAATAGTTCATTATAAAATTGCATTGATCTCTGCCAGAACATATAGAAACCAGCCAAAGTCCAAAATCTGGCCCCACTCATGTCCATGGGATTTGCCATAAAATGGCAGAACTACTGGGCAGAATACTTTGATCTGGAATAAAGTAGTACATCTTATCTGATAATGTAACCCACTGAAGTGTGCTCTCCAACACTGCAAAGGCCTTGCAGTTAGGTTCTGTCTGACTACATTAATTAAGAAGACTAATTAATGCCAAAATATAATTTTCTGGAATGCTGCAGATATCACAGATATTGCACGATTGCACAGGATATTGCACAGGATTAGATACTGTCTCTGTTGGTAAATTCCTCATGGTTAGTAACCTCATCTTTTATATTTAGTTTTTAATAAGGAGCTGCCTTCATTCGGAAGCCAGCTCTGTTCAAAGCTGCAAGAAAAAAGTAATTAAATCTGACAGGACTCACTTTCATGACATATATTGCAGGCTATCTCATGACACGGAGACCTGGTCATATTTTTGTTATGAGGAGCTGATTTATTTACACCAATCTCTACTTGAATCAGAGTTTTCCTGAATTCTGTATTTCTTTGGCTAAACGAGACCCGCTGCCTGTCTCTGGCCTTGTGCTCTGCAGCACTGCTGGCTGCACACCCTGTATATGTTGACATGTAATGGTTTGAACATTTGACATTTATATGTAGCTGGCATTCGTTTTGTTGCCTTGCAACCAGCTGGTTCCAGAAGAAACTCATAAACTGATCTTGAATCATGCAACCACCAGACAGCAAACAGATAGAGCTGTAGGACTCTGACAGCACACTTATCACAGTTCTGTGATAGCTGACACAAATACTGCACTGCACTGTCTTCTCCTATCTCTGTCATACAGACCAGCGAGGGCTGCATTTTAAAAAGAGCATTTGATTCTTCACAGCAGTGGGAGCTTAAGGTTTGTACTGACTTTGACACATCCCGTGTTTAGGCTCGCTGTTAGCCCGTGAAAGCTTTGCATGAACCAGCATGTGCAACTGGGTCCCTGCATCTGGCATATGGTAACAAGCCACCTTGCCAACCTGAGGTAGAGGGGACAACTCCGAAGCCCAGATTTTGAGCTGCATTTTTCCAAACTTTGGAAATACCAGGGGCAGATTTCAAGTCAGAGCCTTTCATGCTTGTGCATAAAAGAAAATTAAAAATTTATAGCCCGTGCTGATTCCGGTGGTGTTGGCACACCTAATGGAAGGGGACCAGCAGGGACGTGCCATCATCCCCTGGCTCCATCACCCAGGCCAGAAGCGGGGGGGGGCAAGCCAGCCTGCTCAGAGGTTTCTACTGGACAGCTAAAATTTTGTCCAGAATATTTTTGCCACAAAAGCTATATTCTTTATTGTCAAGTGTTTTGCTCAGTAGATTAACTGATACGTGAATGGAAAGTTTCTAGGAATAAAGTGCGTTCTTGAAAATAGAGCAAGGGGAGTGCAGTTGCATTTTTCTTGGCTGTGGTTATTTAGGAGGACAGTGGCTCCCTTGTCATTCCACTTGCTTGTCCTCTCCTTTTTATTTCCAGTTCTTAAATCCCTGACACTGGTCTTCTGTCCATAAAGCAAAGAGATCACTTTTCTCAATAAATAGAAGAACTGAAAAATGCAGGAAGACCGGGTTATTAAATCCTAAGAACTTTTACTCACACATTATGTAGTACCAATTTAACAAGAATCTTGCTCTGCAATTAAATCCCCATAACTCATCATATAACTGGTACCTCCTCTTTCCAAATTAAACATTGCTTTTTCTATAATTGGATAATATTAGAGTACTACAGCAATTTGGGTTAAGATTTCATCATTGGAATCCATTTTTATTTTCAGCTTCCATAGATGTATACACAAACACACATTACACACTAATGCAAAAGAATGACTTTTACGCTACAGAATTCAGCAAATAATAGTAGCAGTCACTGGAGGGCACCTGCCTCAAATTCTCACCTGGCTAAATATGCCAGAAAGGAAAAGTAAGTACTTAAGATGACTGGAAATGCTTTCTTTTCAATTCCAATTCAAAGTGCCTGCAAAAATGTTTTATTGGGTCCATGCTGAATCTTTAAGATATATGTGTATGTGTGTTTGCGCACGTGTGTGTGTACCAGTGATGGAAGAGGGACCAGACAGGAGATCTGAGTGTGCAGCTGAGCGCTCAGACTGGGTAACCAGGTACAGAGCTGACCAAGGTCAGTCAGGTCAGCACCTACATTAGTATTTACTCTGTTCATTATTCTTATGTTAAAAAAAGAAAAAAATATGGGCTCTGTATCCTAAGGATTTCACAAACGTGTAACAAGAAGCCATTCCTGTGCCAGGGATCCTTATATGTATATGGACAAGACAGTAAAGGAGAGGATGGATGCACAGGCAGTTACAGATGCAAAGCAGGAACAGAGCTTTGTTATCAAGACTGGTCTGAACTTGACAGAGGCAGTGATTTTCAGTGCCCTTTAATGGTATTGGCTCTTCAGGGAGGGCTTAAAATCTTATTCTTGAAAACTGCATCTCTGTAAGGAGTAGATAAAAAGAGAGGCGTTGCAAAGAGCCAGGGAGCCACATCCAAGTCCTTTGCACTATTTACAACAGCCCACAGGAATGTCTCTGCCTTCTGCACTCCTTCAGGGGCATCTGCCTCCTGCTCAGGTCAGCAGATTGAACAGATCTTGTGTTTTTACTCTTTTACATCCTATATCAAAACAGTGCGGGTCACAGCATCTCTTACTGATGCTCCAGATTACAAAGGTGTGAAATACTGGTCTGTGTAAAAGTTCAGAGAGTCTTGGGCATGTGAACTCTCCCAAATCTAAGTCATAAGAATGACCTGTTCTGCTGTCTGATATACCCTGCCTTTCCACAAACCTGAGTTCATCTCATCAGGCATCAATAGACTTAGATAAACAGATAAAAGGTGTCAAAAGGATTTTACAGGAAGAAAACTGTATGCAAGAAAAGAAAGACTTCTTCAACTGAAGGACATTCACAAGTTCAGTTCTTTGGATCTTCATTTTATTTTAAACTATTGATTGATTATTTAAATAATTCTAGTGCAGCAAAAAACGCACTTCTCTCTTCTGTACACATACATTGGAACAGAATACTTATTAAAAAGCCAGTGAATGATTTCAGTAAGCAGGGTTATTTGGTAGACTAAGCTATCTTTAGGGAAAAACATGTTTACTGCGTTAAGATTAAAAGTTCTACATTAGTGTCTGGGATATTGTCCAGCCCACCATTGAGATGTGCAGTAGGCACTGCTTGTACTTCTATACAGCATGAAGTGCTATATGCTTTCTATATAGTTAGACAGGCAGAGGAGTTCTGCCTGAACTGAGACTAGACTTCACATAGCTTTATGAAAGAAAAGCACTGAGAAACAGATATGGCAAGTAAATTAGGACAATTACTGAGTATCTGCTTCCATGTGAGCGTAGCTGCTAGCATCTATATTGCAGCTACACCTAAGCAACAGGAGATTCAAGCCTGGCTTTTCCAAACACCACCCAAAGCCTGGATTCCTCTTGCACCACAGTTAGGTGCTGGAGCACCTACACTTCCCTCCTTCCTACTTTTTTCTTCTTCAGGTGATGTTGAACAACTTGGTTTAGTCTTTCCATGTAAAAGAGCACACAGCAGAACTGCCCTCACCGGTGCCTTGTGGGCCTCAGTTGTTTTCCCACTCAGACTGCGTTGAGAATATCCTCAACACCAGGTATATTGTATTTTTTTCCTGGCCTCTCAATTTACTGAAAACTTTAGGTGAAACTCTCTTCACAAAGAAATGCAATGAAATTACTCTCCACAGGGAAATTCTTTCTCTTTAAAAAACAAACTGAATGGAAGAAACTGTATGAAATGAAGCTCTGGGAACTATTCATACCGCTGAGCTTCGCACGGCTATAGCTGTCCGAGGGCTGGCATGTTGAAAATATCTTTGACTAACATGACAGGTAAGAGCAACTAGGATAGAGGAGAATTACCCTGGCCCATTTTCCTCTGATTACTGAAACTCAGTTGCTCGCTAGGAGGAAACCACAGAAATGGGCACGTTTTATAGTGTTATGTATTAGAAACCTACATAAATGGGCACTTTTTATAAGCTTTGCACTGAGAACCATTATTGTCACTGCCAATATGTCTTAGAAGCTGGGACAAAGCACTGGAATGATGGCAGACTGATGATTTAAGGCATGACAGTGAGGGGCTCAAGAGGGAACCTGCTTCCGAGAGGCTAATGGCAGTAGCAACATTCAAAACATACCGCAGGCTGCAATAACAATGTCTCCCAACGGCACGCTGTGCGCTGGCGTGCTGGGGGGAAAGAAAGGGAAGATGGCTGCAAACTTCCTGCCTGGAGCAATGCCACGGCATGGGGCTCTCACTCATGCCATAGCCCCTCTGGCAGCGATGCCTATTGCTCAGTAACTCTCGGTTGTTGATGGATTTCAGTGATGCCCCTGCAAATTGCTGAGGCGTTTTCCTGCGGAGCCTGGTACCGGGATCTCTCGGCGGGCAGTGCAGCGTGGCTGGCATTTAGAAGCACAAATGGTGCGAGAGGATTTCTTGCTGTTTGTCACCGTGACATGGCAGACACACCGAGGTCCTTTTCCAAACAAGATGGAGCATTTCCAAGGAATTTAAATCTAGTGGAAAACCTCTCTACCCTGACTCTCCTCCTGCAAATGCCTCTCTGAGGATACGCGAGCAGCAAACCACAACCGGAGGGGAACACTGGTCGTGAGGAGAGAAAAAAGAAATGTTTGGCAGGCTGCGGTGCAGGGAGGCTCTGACAGAGCTGCCTGTGCTCTGGTCCCTGCCCCACACCCAGGACGGGGCAGCTCCTGCAGGATCAGGCTCCAGGGAAAAGCCTGGTGCATGGCAGCGTGGGGGCTTTCGGGAGGAGCTGGGAGAGGAGGGTTGCAGCTGACGAGAATTTCTGAGCTCAAACTGTGTGGTCTTGATCCCCTGCCGAAGCAGGTTATTGTGGAAGTGCTAGAATATAATGTGCCCATCAAACCATGACTGTCATACGGTCCAGATGCCCGAGTCCAATGCTTTGCATTGCACCCTGTCCCCAGATTTCTGAGCAACAGAGCTAGGACAGCCTGCCCCAGTTGTACCCAGTTCAAAAGGAAAGTGGGATCCCAGTTACCGACTGGGACAGAACTCCGTTATGCATGTATCTTTATATATGCTTCATCTCTTACCCTATAGGCAAGAAAGCTTTAAAAATATTGATGGATAATTTGTGGTGATCTTTCCAACAAAGTTATGTTACTGCAGAGTCCTTGTTATGGCCATGTAACTTTGGTATCAGAAGCATTTTGTTTTATTATTATCTCACTGCCTAACTAATTTGTTTTATAAGTTTCCCCTCCTGTATTTTTATTTATTTTCCTAATTTTTTTCTGGTTTTATACTGAAGGTAAAAAGATCAATGTCTGTTCAATCTCCAGTAACCTAATAAAATATCTATCAATGCCAACAAAGAAGAAGTAAGTTCCAGATTTTTTTCACCATCTTTGCAAAAGGAAAGACTGCAGTAATTTTTAGAAGGGGATTTTGTTGTTTTGGTTTTTTTCATTTAAACCAGCCAACACAAAAGTCATTCTTAGGTAATATTTAAGGAGATATTTCACTCAAGTTCTGAACACTCTTGGAATGTTTTCAAAGGAGAAAATGAAGGAAAGTCCACCATTAACAGGCAGTTAGAGAAATTTTCAGATTACTTTCAGTTTCTTACTTATCTTGGCACTCCATTAAAATAATTACGTTTTCTGTAGTAACAGAGAGATTGATTAGACTGAAAACTTTATTGTTAGCATGCTTAACATCATATTTACCCCACTTAGCAGCTTTTGATTCAGAGTGAGGCAGTGTGTTGAGTGCGTAACCTTAACAATAAAAAATGAAAGTAATTTCTATGAGGAAGCTGCAGTTTTAGTAGCTTTAGTCTAATCACTATAAAGGGGAACTCTGGTTTAATCTAATTTTTCTTGGGATTAGAAGACTTTCAATTATTGCTTGGAATCAAGCTTTCTAGCCTTGCATGAAGCAACACATTAAAGCTGGGATTTTAAAAGAGCCTAAGGAATAAATCTATCATTAAAATTTAATGACACTGGCAGCTTAGCTCCCTGCCTCCTTTGAACATCTCAGGGTTTCCTATTAATAAAACGACATCTGTGAAATTCAGAAAAAAATATTAACTTTGACCCCTTCTGGATTTTAAATGGGCATATTGTCCCAATGCAAGCCCATCCTCCACTCCCGCAAGCCCTTCCTGCACATTTCACTTTCCTGTGAGCAGTTTTCTTTAGTCCTAAGGTTTTTTTATTGCAATCCAATGTTTCTTCAAAGTAGGAAACTTTCAGGACCATAGCGGGTGGATACTCATCATTTCCAGAGACAGAGAGAAACGAGCATCAGCTTCGGTCAAGGACCACACGACGGAGTGGCTGCAGAGCATCACTAAAATGTTTGGTCCAGAATGTGGCCAAGATGGTAGCACCGAGTGTGTGCACGTGTATGTGTGTGTGTGTTAGAGTGAGTGAGTCTGGAGGACCTGAACTTACGTTTGTGCTAAAGTTTTAACTGATAATGATAATTTTACACGCTAGGTAAGTCACCCTCGTACTCTGGCAGACAATCCCAGAACCAAACCAACACACTCCTCCCTCAGGCAATGCTACTGCTGATCTGAGACCGGTCCGTAAGACTGTGCTCTCCCAGCCCCTATGAAATTTGCTTAGACAAAGCTTCTGCACTAAAAGTGGCATTTATCTTTAATTCTTTCTCCCCCAGAGTTTCCACTGGATTCCCATTACAGACAGAAAATTGGCAACTGTTCAGATTAAACACCAGAGTGAATTTGCTTGGCTCCAAGGAAGAAATTTCTGTGTCGAAAGCTAAATTATGTTGCTGTTTTTCCACCTGTTAATGTGTAGATTATATAATAGAGACATTTTTCAATTTATTTTTTTTTCTTCTTATGATTGCAATGATGTGGAAGATGTGATCTTCACAGCTTCTTTTTTGCTTCATAGAATAATGGCAATGCTTTTGTCAAAAAGATCAAAAAGTAATATTTGAAACCATGAGGATTTTGCTTGCTGCTTACAGAGACGTTTCTAGTGGTAAATCTTACAGAGTTTTTAGTCCAAAGCCATTTTTTTAGGTTTAAATCTTTGGCAATACAAGAGCTCAATCCTAAAATTTGGATGGTTGTGGGCAGCGCTGTTGGAAATCCAGATGTGTGGGTCCCAATTTGCGTGTGTTTTGGGATGCCTCGATTCCAGGGTAGCCAGCCTGCAACATCTTTTGAAACTCCCAACTTCCTGGGATGGTGTAGTCAGAATATTTGAGGACCGGTCCCAATACATAATGAAAGGGCAAGTACAAGTGGTGAGATCCTCAAATCAATGGTCTTGACTTGCAAGTTGATAACAGGCTGTGCTATAACCAGTGTCTGATTATTTCCTTCAATGGACCCAAGCTACACACACTGTAGCAGCATGGATGTCACATACTGCGTCCACTGATGCAGCTGGGCTTTATATTTTCAGGCTGCTATTGAACATGCAACGGCAATTTCTTGTTACTTTTTAATCTCTCCTTAAACAAAGTCATAGTTCTTACACAGTCACCTCTGAGACAGGGAGAGAAATATTTTCCTAACAATTACTGCAGTCGGCTTAGCTGGGCATTTGAAAGTAACAGACATTTAAAAATATACAATAACAGTAATCTGTAAAAATACTTTATTTTAAAAATATTATTTGGGAAAAAAAGTCCTTGCTCCCTTTATTCAGCAGGAAATGCCACACAATTATCTTTATTTTCTTAAGTTCTTACACAGTCACCTCTGAGACAGGGAGAGAAATATTTTCCTAACAATTACTGCAGCGGCTTAGCTGGGCATTTGAAAGTAACAGACATTTAAAAATATACAATAACAGTAATCTGTAAAAATACTTTATTTTAAAAATATTATTTGGGAAAAAAAGTCCTTGCTCCCTTTATTCAGCAGGAAATGCCACACAATTATCTTTATTGTCTTACTGTTTGTGGAGTGAATTGAAAATCGCTGTTTTAGATGAATTTACCTAGCAGCAATTAACATTTAATTTCCTTTAAAAACATAGAAACAAGATTAAAATGCCCATTGGGGGGTCATTTCTCCTTGATTAAAGTTTAGAAGTGACCAAAAAAAGCCTGATGTTCAATGCATTAATCAAAAAATAAGAGAATGAAAACTTATGTTTGATATTCCAGAAGCAAACTCAGAACTGGCTCAGAAACTGTTTTGGCTTATTTTTATTATCAGGGAAATAGGTGTCTTGCAGGTGTACAGGGGTGACCATAGCCCACTGCAGCAAACGGCAGGCTTTCCACTGAACTCAGTGGGCCTTGGATGGCGCACGGTCAGAAAGATGGACTAATATTTGTACACTCAGCATTTTGTGTTTCCTTAGATGTTAAAGGAAAGAAGGGATACAAATGTAATAACCTGTGTAGTTCAAATTCTAATATTGATCTGTATTAATATATTATTTACCATTACGATTACCTGACACTACCCTCCTTGTGACCCTGCAAGTCTTTGTCCTGGAGTTGCCTAGAAAAAGTAAATATTTCTGTGCATACTAGAAACCTTTTATCTCAAAGGCTCAGTGGGGAGATTTATGAAGGCCATTATATTCTCTTGTCCTTTATTTAGAAGCTTTACAACGAGAAATAATAAGAAACAACCCTGTAAAAATTCCAGAGGGAAATACATCACTACTGAGCATAATGATGCATTAAGTAAGGTGGCACTTGCAAGATAAAGAATGGTATTTTTCAAGGGAGTGCATGGCTACACACCCAGCAACATTTATTTATTTAATGAGAAATATGAATTTTACACTTTCCTAGTGACCTAGCTAAAAAGATTAAGCAGCATTTACATTCTCCAACCTTAAAAAGTTCTTCAAGGGTGGCTATGTCCTTACAGTTGCATTGTACATGGCAGTAAATGCTAATCTCCACATATACTGGTTTGTGCACAAACACTTACTGGGACATCCAGGGAGCAAACACTGGAGACATGAGCATGGCTGAAAGCCCATTGCTTTTTCTGCTTGAGGGACTTGTGGCAGAGGACTGCTGGTGGTTTTATTTTCAAGAATATTTACCTCTTTGATTAATATATTGCTGATACGGTACCTGGATGAACAGGTACTTGTTACCAATAACTATGTTTGGCTGACCAGCATATCTTGAGTCAAGCTGGGTCAGGTCCACACAGGAACACTCACTGATGGCAATAGGCCATTTGCTGGGGCCAGTCCTCCCAATGTAGGGTTGCAGGGACAAAAAACAGAGCTCAGGCTCAGAGGCAACGCAGAGAAGATTTCTCTCACCTAAGAAAGCTGGGATCAGCTCACAGAGACAGTCAAACACTCTGCGGTAATGTCCACATCTGGATGCATTTTCAACTGAATGTGTCTCTAGTCTAGACCAAGGAGGACCAACTTTCACTTTAGATCATACACCTTACATCACTGAGATTTTTACTAGCTAAAGCAGAAAAAGAGCTTTTCCATCACCTGTGTTCTTGCATTGTCTTTCATAAACAAAGATGCTTTTGCTGATTATATCTCGTACATAGGGGCAGAAAGCACTGTGCTTGGACAGCGGTCTTTTCCATACCAGTAGCACACTGGTATGCAGTAAACACATTCAGGCCATTCTGATTTCTTTACTGAACAGTGAATGGACCTACATTTTAGACCTGCCCATCTCGACAGAAACCTAGAGGTGTGCAACTAGTCTTTAAACTGTTTATCCTCTGTAGGGATCCTGTGCAGCGCTCTGCATGTAGGACTGGGACCTCTGTGTACACAGCCATTATGGAGTGGACACATAAACACGCAGGAGAATAAAGATGGAGACAGAATCAACGACATTTTTATTGCATTTTGACTCTTTGCAGATTGTCTGAATAATCTGGAATCTGGTCCATAAAAAATAATGTTCCAGATTGTTCAAAATGCACATGCAGTTGAATAATCAGTTCATATGTCCAATTATTTGACTTGTGAGTAGACTGGGTAAAACTTGGCATATTTTTTCCAGCATATGGTTGTACTACTAACTTGTTTGAAAGAAAAAATGACCCAAAATTCACATAAATAACTGTCCCACAGTTTTTCCTGTCTGCCTAATTTTGTCTATTTTCCCCACTAGCAACCAGAGAGCCAATAAACTATTAAAGGCTAAAGGCTGATGTAACTCCTTTTTTAGGGCAGTGATTTCAACAACAGCGACTGTGTATGAAGAGCTTTTTTTAAGCTAGGGAAGAAGAGCAAACAGCTAGAAAAACAAAAATGTAAAGTGCTTATGCAAAAATCTGTCATGGACATCTGGACCACCCTTGTCCAGCTCAGGAAATGTAACACCAGTCATGCCTCTAAGTGAAAAGAATCAATTGCACTTTCTGTTTTCAGAGGATCAAAGGTCCCCCTGTCAGCTCTGCATTTCAGGCTGGGCAGTTACTCGCAGAGCTGGGGTCTTGGTGCGGGTCTCTGTCTCCCCTCTCCCCTGCAGCACATCTGCGGCTGCAGGCTCGCGAGGTGTCCCCAGTGTTCTTGTCGCCGTGACTTCTTAGCATCCATGCAATCAGGCAGTTGTGTACCACGACGCTGCAGTGGTGATGCAGGAAAAGGGAAAGGCTGGCACTGAAAGTCACAGAAGTCACCTCTTTCTGTGAAAGCTTGATTCTTGAGCCTGACAATATCGTTGTTTACAGCACACATGCAACTCACTGAGACACTGAGGTTTAAATCTTGCTTCTGTAAATGTGGACTATCTCTGCTTTATCCCTAAGGTTTTGGGACATATGGGTACAGAGCTCAGATTTATGATCATCTTACTTTTGGAATACCTAAACTGTTGCTGATGTGATAGACTGTATTGGCTCCAAAGGACCGGTATAACTAAACAGAGCCACAGTTTGATTTAAGATTAGATACTTTTGTAAAAACAAAGCTTTACAAAATATAAGATGAGGGGAAATTTGCCATATTTATAGTTCAAAGAAATCTCTCTCCCCAACACTACTGGGTCTAGACATCTGTTTTTCATGCTTAAAATACAAATGCTGTAACAGCAAACCAGGTCACAACTGCAGGAATTGAAGCTGTCTAGAAACAAGAATAAAAACGACTTGTCCTCCACAGCAAGCAAAAAGCAGGAGGGAAAAGCCTCTTGCAATTAGTGGTGGAAAATAAAATTAGGTTTTCAAAATTATTACAGCCATATGTAAGACGGACTCCCTCACCGCTGAAGCCATGGGCAAAACACAGTCTGGAGTACTCTTCATACACTGATCCCTAAATAGTTGGGAACGATTGGGACTTTTTGGGTCACAAGGCTCACAGCTATCCCATACAACCACATCAGAAAATACCAAGAGAGGTTTTGTTCCCCCCACCCCTCATTCCCCCAGCAGAAGGCTGTACATCCAGTCAAAAAGCAGTTCCAATCCGTCATCACCTGTCCGAGGTTACATCCATCTTCTCCCAGGTCTATTCTTTTTATAACACACTACGCTCTCTGCTGACTCAATGCTCCTGAGAGTCTTTGATTTACAGTTTCAAATGTAACATGGATAACATGAAAAGAATCATCTATAAAAAAATACATATGGTCAAATATGGACAATATTCCTTTAAGTTTAAAGCCTCTATTGTGCTAAATACCCAGATGTTAACAATCTCTTCTAGGGGCTATTGAATGCAGGAAGGACATGTTTTTAGCAATTAGAAAAATAGTAGTACACTTACACATGGCAATATTTAGCAGAGTTTGTTTGGTTAATAGGTCAGCAGTTTGGGACAGTTGGTGGTTGTTATGGGGCAGCAAGGAGGGTTTATGCAATGAGACGTACTGGCAAGCATAAGGAACAGCCAGGTACCCATGGGGCACTCGCAGATGAAAGTGTGCTGTATAATCCAAAGCACTCAAAAGACATCCCTTATTCCATCGTTTCCTTCTACCTTTAAAAAAAGCTTTGAAAACATTTTGCGATAGGTTTGAACAGTGGCACGGAAAGTGCACATGTATAAACCAGAAAAAATGCAGACAGTGGAATAATGTTTTGGGCACATAAGGATACTACACATGTAAGGCTTGAACTGAAGTTCATATCCTTAAATACTTTTTGGGTAGAGCAAGAATTAAGTAAGTGATTAAGTGCTTTCTCGAATAGGGCACCAGTCTTGGCTGCTATTTGCAGACTCCTGTAAAGATTATTCTCATGCTTTGCAGGAATATAACATGCAAGGGGCTGGTCTCAAGCCATGAGCAGGTGCATACCAACATTGCTTCTAGAGTAGACATGTCTGCTGCAACGATTTATGATGCGTTCCTCACAGTAGCACAAAGTTGGCTGGTGGCCTTTGTAATTTATCTTTGCTGATACCATTATGAGCCTTGAGAACATTTATCTTCCTAAGCATAAAGAGTAAATGATTGTTTTAACAAGGAGAAAACAAGCCTTATTATAACAGCCCTGGACTAGGGACCACAGAAAGGCTTGGATTTTTAACACACTCCAATCTGTTTTAACAGCTGCTTATGGTTACTATAGTCACTGAACAAAGATACGGTTATTTTACCTTTCTTTACTGATGGTCCGAGTTCCCTCTTATTTTCTGTCTCTGCAGAATGGCAGAGGCCATGCTTGGAGCCACAGACCTTTGGAGTCAGCCAGATCCGTGCAGTTTTCTGCATGCAGTGATGCAATTGGCACCTCTTACATTGAAATCTTACACTGAAAATTGGATTACATGTAAGGATGCAAAAAAGAGGCCATATCCAATCTAAATAATCCATCCATTGATCTCAGTGGTGGTTTCCAGTCTTTTAGGATTCATGGACCCCCATGGAGTCACTGACAACAGACCTGCTTTTCTTGGTTATTTTTTGCAAAACCTTAGGATTAGTCCACAGTCACCACAAGGTCCATGGAAAACATACATAAAATCACGCATCTAAGTTATTTATAAGACACTAGCACCTAAATTCCTACAATCCTAATGGGTGAACACTAATAAACCCTGATGAAGTTTTATTACTTGCCCAGAAATCAGACTAGATATATGATTATGCTTGCTTGTTGTTTCTAAGGCACATGCTGCCCTAAAGAAACCAGTCTCAGTACAGACTACGTCTGCATCTATAGTAGCTTCTCCTCTAGCGGAAGTCAGAGCTAGTGGTGATTTTGTAATTCATAAGAATAAAAGCAATTTCTTTCCAGATTGTTATTCTTCTCCCTTCCTGGGCATGGGCAGAAACAGAAGAGAACAGGACCTCCCACTAATCTGAAAAAGCTAAACCCTAGAGAGGAGTAAAATGAAATTTTAATGAGGAATCAGGGCTTTGGAGGTGTCAAGTGTTGGAGTATGACTGTCCCAGCTCTCACGCCACTAGAAGGGAGAATGGAAATTAATGCTGGGCTGCTGGGATTGTGAAGGAAGCAGCATAACCACAGAATCAGCACCAATCTTTTTGAATACAGGCCCAGTTTTTGCTTTGGAGCAAGAACTTGGACTAACATGAATTGTGTGAGGGCTTGGCCTTGAAAAATCAATGGGTGCTCAGTATCTGGCAGGATCAAGTCCATGGTGAACAAGAAACTTGGCCCAGATGTGAAACAACACTTCTTCTGCTTTCCAACCCCATGGTGTAACCACCAGACCACAAACGTCTTTCCCACTTTTTGCTGTTAAGAAGGAAGCGTCAGTTTTCAGGCTTGGAGAAATGTGGTGGACTGAGGGCAGGAAGGATCTGTCATTCATAAGAGAAACGTGGGCTAGAGTTTCAAGATCTATTTAAATTTTAAATTTCCTTAATGCTGATAGAGTCCAGGGGCAGAAGACGGTTCTGTCGCCTGTGGCTCTCACTGCAGCATGCAGCGAGATCTCTCCTCTAGCTGCCTTTTGAAGTGTCTGTAAAAACTAATGACACACTTAATTCCTTCACACTTTGGAAAACAGTGGCACCTTGCACAAGATAGAAAGCTGGCTCATTTTTGATTCTTTCTTCTTCCTCTAGCCCCAAAAGGGACCTTGAATTAATGCACATTCCTGATTAGCATGATGATATAAATCACAGCAAGCTGCTTTCATGTTGAGATGTGAAGCCAGCACTCCACAGTGCCCTGCAGTGCACATATTCTCAACAACTTGCAGTGGAATGAAACCAAAGTTGCTTCTGGTGTAATGTGCTACACAAACTGCTGCGATTATCTCCAAGGATGTGGGAGCTTTATCTGCTTCAAACCTTTGCTCTCAGACGTTATAAAGTTAATTATAAAATGTGCCAAGGGGGAGGCAAGGAGAAACCTTGTTAACCTTTTCTTTCTGTGGTTTCCCCCCCTCATTGCATTTACATTGGCCTTGAAGAACTGGGACATTTTGCAGATGGTTTAGGGTCTATAAATTCTTATTTAAATTATCATGAGCCAAGTATAACAGGTAGCAGTCCAGACTTCTCTAGAAAGGACAAACCCCAGCTAAGCATGTAAATAATACTCCAGTGCTTTTTAGCATATAAATACATACACTGAGCCAGGTACCCTGGAAGGTTTATTCACATTTTCCTATTGTTACTCTGTAAAGTGCACCAGGTATGCACCATATGACTTTGCAATATTTTTTTTAAATCCTACTTCTCAGTGAATAGCGCAAGTAACAGGCCAAAGGAAGATGATATTTCCTTCACTGCTCCACTGTCAGAAGGTGCTCATCTCAGGCGGCTGATAAAGACAACCAAAACGCCAGCAATCTCTGTCTCTATCCACCAGCAGCCTCAAATGGCAGAGTCCAAATAAGCTGTCGCCGATCATGAAAAAGCAAGAGGAAATTACCTGCTTGAGATCAGGTTGGCGTAAGAAATGAGAAGTAATCAAGGAGGGCAATGCTGTTTTCTTTACTAATGGTGAAGAGTGTGGCAATAACACAGTACATCGCACAGCAGGGAAGTATTGTTCTGCGCTGAATTGAGAGAAACAGGGTACTTGCTACTGCACGTTATAGCTGGGAGATGTCCCGAGACAGGCACTGATGACACCATTTACTTGTTTGAGCAAAACATATCATCCCTGGCCCTGGTGGCCCTGTGGGGAAGATAATGTTATCTTCCTTTGGCCATGTTGTAAGAGTTAATGAATAAAGGCTCTGTACGTTGTATTTCTGATGAAGAATCCTCTGCACATATTAACTGTTTTTATTTAAGAGTGAAAGAAATAGAATCTGCACCTTATTTTTTTTTTTTTTTCTGAGAAATTCAAGAATCCTTTCCAGGTTTGTTTATTTTTTATAGCTTTTTTATATCTTTTTTCTGTCCCCACCTGCCAACTCTGCATCATGGTCCATCTGTTGGTGAGTCAAAGAGTGTTAAATGTATATAGCTCCCTCCAGAGTTTCCCAGTGAGATTCAATGAAGTTCTTGCCACGAGGGACGCCTACCTCTTCTCCCGCAAGCCCCCCAAAACAGGGATTTATTCTTCAATTCCATCTGTTCTTGACTGAGACTTGACAAAAGAAGCCATAGATTGGAAGTCATTCACAGGCACTGAGAATGTGAACACAACTGTTGGCTGTGCCTTTAAACTCTATCCTGATGCAGAACAACATTTTACGGGCAACCATCCATAGCAGTTGAAATTACCTGGATGAAAACAGAGTCTGAATGTTAAGAAAGATCTTTTTTAATATTGTACTTTCACTAACATTTTTGCAGTAGTCTTGTGCCTAAACATATAGGCTATCCTAGAAAGCTGTTAGGGCATACTAATTCCCATAGCCCCATAAAATACACCCCTGAAACTGAAGTAGAGTGCAAGCGGTTCTACAGGGTAAACATTAGTTGTAAATGCACATACTCAGCACTTTCAGGTCACCCGGTATTTTCAGCTCTGCAAACATTATATCCCTTGGTATTACCTCTGAGAGAGGTAATACCAAGAGAGACTGAGAGACTGAGACTGAGCTTCAGAAGCAGAGTTGCTATGGCTTATGGACATGGCTTTTTGGGGACCCGAGTATCTACTCAGAGGATCCCTTTCTTCAGACAAACAGTATTTTCAGAGCTGTTGGCTTATTAATCTTTGGTTTCCTGGCCTGCTGCCTTCATGTGTGGTTGCCTCTCCTTGCTAGTCTGGCAAGGGGAAGAGAAAATATTTGGCCTTCAGGGGCTAGGCAACTCATTGCCCTGCATTGCTGACAAGAGTGCATGATTCTGAGTTCAAATATTCTATACCTGTTTTGCACAGGAATGAATATTACACAAGGTGCCGGGCAAGTGAAGCATAGCTAATGTAAAAACACCTTGGTCTGGTTCCCAGGTACCCTGCAGCTGTGTTAGTATTTACGGCACCGTGAGTAAAGTGCTCCTGAATCAGAATAGGAACAACTTATATTCACTTTGAATGCATAAATCAGGCTACATAGGTCTGCTGGAATTACAGGCTATTTGCAATCATTTGTCTCCCTCCACGTGCTTTGCCCAGCAGGTAGTCTGTAATTATTTGATAATAAAAATTATAGGCATTTTTACATTGCTGGTCCTCTGCAGGAGCTGAAGATTACCCAGCAATTTTTACACGAGTTGAGAATTTAAGCCTGATGTCCTGGCAGACTTCCAGGTTGGAAGACTCGATCGCCTGTCTAAATCCTCCCGGTATTTCTAACAGGCTGTGGCACTCTTCCCATCCTCCCGGGGCGGCGCGCTGTGAAACAGCTGCATTGCTGTGTTCAGGCAGCTCTGCAACACAATGGTGGCAGGAAGAATTCTTCCAAAGAAAAAGTGCTTACGACTTGGTTACTTTGATAAGGTCCCTTGGGAGCTGCAGGGATGAAAGAGGCCGTATGAATGAAACCTATCGCTATGCCCTGTTAGTCTGATATATGATAAAAGCTCCTGATAGTTTACATACGATTATTAAAATTTTCGAACACCTGTGTAAAAAATACTGTTTTGGTTTTATTCCCTCCCTCAAACAAATGCTCTTAAAATACTCCAACAGCAATGAAGGAGGTCAGCATCAGAGGTTGGAAGTGTCACATGGGAAGCACATAGCCAAAACTGAAGTCTGTTACCGGTAGAAGATTACCTGTACCATCATTTTTCTGGGTTTTAGTTGACTATGTCTGAAAAGAATATGTCCTGCTTTGTAAAGGTAACTTCTTGCAAAATTATTCCTTTCTCTCTAGCATCATTATAAAGGACAACTTTTTTGCCTATGCATTTGATAATTTATGTATTTGTAAATATAATAAAACCACAGTGGTTTGGACATTTACCGAGAATGGCTGGTTTGGGGAATTTGAGAAACAAAAAGAGATAAAAACATCAGCTAGAAAAAGGAGTGCCTGCATTACAAATGGACTTTGTTATTTTTATCTTGGCAAGTATCATTAAACTTTAATTCTTTATGTACCCATGACAGATAAGTTTGTCCCGCTTCGCATTAAGATGTTATGAGTTATTTTTGACAAAGTAATAAACCCACTGCACTGAGACCTCACCCCAGCGTGCTGAAGCCTCTGCTCAGCAAATATGTGACTGCAGAATCAGGCCTTGACTTCTCCTCATTGCAATCAACGGGATTACTGCTGTGAACTTGGAGACTAGCTTTTTCCCCCCCTGAAGTTTCCCTTTACCCAGTGAAACAGCCAGTTTCACTAGGAAAAGTGAGTTTGCAGGGTCCTGGGGTTCAGCTGGGGGCATATGTGTATTTTGATTTCTTTGTCTCATTTGCAAAACCGAACCTAGTTTTTCAGTCCAGAAAAAGGCACTAAACCTCAACCTCTAGTGCCGACACCGGCATGAGTGTTAGACTATCAGAGCCATCGCGGCACGGCCTCTTCTCCTCACCACTTCCAAAGGCAACCCACTCCCTGCATTATCAGACACACGTCGTTTTACTGTCTTTGAAAGGCAACGAACGGACCGGCTTCACCTTCAGTCAACACCTTGTTTCCAGTTCATTACTAATCATCAATACAGACAAGGAGAAGCGTTGTTTTGTCCTAGACATGTCTAACTTCAGATTTGTGCTTAGCTTCGTGCCAAGAGCCGATTATAAGCCCTTTATCAATTGCGGCTCTGTCCCACGGGCCTCGTTTGGGTAATGGAAAGGGAATTGGCTGGCACGAGTGCAAGGGCCCTGGGCGAGCGCTGCCTGAGGTAGGTACTTCGGAGACGCCTTCAAAGGGGCCTGTATTTTTTCAGCATGGGATGTTGAGAGGGTTTCTAAGGGCTTTAGGCCCCATTCTGTTGATGACCCTGCAGCTGAGGCTGAAGATAAAGGAGGGCTGTCGGGTCTGAGGGAGCCATGGC
>NW_008794883.1:225321-238044 GCF_000699145.1 Aptenodytes forsteri | reverse complement strand
CATTCTGGGGCGGGGGGAGGGCAAGGGGAGCGGGTGCCGGAGTCAGGGTCGTCCCTTCGGGGGGGTCACAGCCACCTCCCTCCCCCCCGGGCTCTGCGATGGGGCAGGGGATTGCTAGGAGGGTGCAAGGAATTAGGGTGCAAGGGGATTGTATGGAGAGTGCAAAGAAATAGCAAGGAGTGTACAAGGAGTGTGCAAGAAGGGTGCAAGGAGAGCGCAACGAAATAGCAAGGAGGATGCAAGAAAGCTGTAAGGAGAGTGCAAGGAGATTGCAAAGAGGGTGCAAAGAAATGGCAAGGAGGGTGCAAGAGGGCTGCAAGGAGTGTGCGAAGAGGGTGCGGGAAGATTGCAAGGAGGGCGCAAGGAAGTTGCAAGGCGGGTCTTCGTGGGGCCGGCTCTGGGACGGGGGTCCCCCGGGGTGCCCCTGCTGCCCCGGGCCGTGCTGGCGGCGGGGCAGGAGGCACCTGGCGCCCGAAGCTCCGCTCGCTCGCTCCGTGCCCGGCTCTCCCCTCGGATGCCCGCCCGGCCCGGGGAGGGTTTCTCCGCCGTGCGCACCCTCGGCGTCGGGCCGGAGCGTCCGCGGAGGAGCCAGAGCAGCGTCCCCGAGCGTGCTCCGCGCTGCCCTGCACCATCTACCGCCGTTTGCCCGGGGAGGGGACGTGCGAGGAGAGCCCCGGAGGGAGCCTGGAGCCCCGGCGATGCTGCCGAGCTGTGGGGCCGGGGAGGAGGGACAGCCCCCCCACCGAGGGGCTTCCCTGAAGCCTTTCCCGTCCCCCCCCCTCTGAGCGGCGTGGGGAGATGCCAGAAGGGCTGGAGGTCCGGTGCTGAGCTGCCCAGGGCGGTGCTGGGCTGGGACTCAGCCTCTGCCTCCCACCCGAGGCTCCCAGAGTGGTGGGGATTGCTATCCCCGCCCCACAGAAACCCCTGTCCGGCTTCCCCTGTGCCATTGCAGCTTGCTCCTGCCCGGAGCGCGGAGCACGGTGAGTGCTTGAGCTGAGTTTAGATCCAGGAAGGACTCAGAGGTTGTTCTCAGTGGTGTTTCACTGGGAATTGGGAATTATCCCTGGGAGGATCCAGCACCTGCCCTAGCAAGGGACAACTTCACAGGTAGTCTCCTGCTCCAGGGGCATGCCACCAAGCCCCAGATGCGCAGGCAGACCCTCAGAGCAGCACAGGCTGCATCTTTGCGGCTCCATTTCAGAAAGGCATCTTTCAACCCCACAGTTCTTGGAGCAGTTTCAGAAGAAAAGGTTCTGGCTTAAGAGACCATATGGGAGAACAAAGACAATTGTGCTGTGAAAAAAGGCAAAATGATTTCTGTTTATGACAAGGAGCAGAGCCTGAGGGAGGGTCCTCCGTCCTTGGACAGAGTATTTTCCTAGGAAATGCAAGGGAGACCCTTGCTTGAGATTCTGCACCCCTGAACAGAAGGGGCAGGTGAAAGGAAGGGTGGGAGGTGCCCCTGAGGCCCCTGTGCAGTCTGGACACTGAAAATCCAGACACCTGGGTATCCTGCTGCTAGTTTCCTTTCTACCACTTAGTTTACTCATCTGGGGTTTTGGGCAGCAAAATATCACACTGACTTGCCTCTCCAGCTCAGGGCTTAGTTTAGTGATCATTGCAAAAGAATTGTGTAGTGACAGCTATTGGACATTATTTGCATTAAGTGTAAAGGACCAGACTATAGAAAGAAATCTCAAGCAAGGTACTTCTATAGGGTTACTTTTTTGTTCTCCTTATGTGGGGTCTTTGTCATATGTTGTTCCCCAAAGATAAGGCTAAACAGGTTAAGAAATACATATTTTCCTTCTCTATATATTTTATTAGCTCAAGTTGCTCTGCTCAGAGATGTGTTATACTGCATTATGTAAGATTCATAGAATCATAGAATCATAGAATGGTTTGGGTTGGAAGGGACCTTAAAGTATCATCTAGTTCCAACCCCCCTGCCATGGGCAGGGACACCTTCCACTAGACCAGGTTGCTCAAAGCCCCATCCAACCTGCCCTTGAGCACTTCCAGGGATGGGGCACCCACAACTTCTCTGGGGAACCTGTGCCAGGGCCTCACCACCCTCATAGTGAGATTACTCACTTAGGTCTAATTAGAATACTTCTTTCTTAAATCTTCATACAATTTATTTTAGTCCAGTCTAATTTAAACCCTGTGCTTCTTCCATCTGATGTCAGTGAGAGAATTTCCATTGATTTCAGTAAGAACAGAAGCTGGACCTTAAAACATGTATTTAAATAGCTAAGTCAGATCCAGAACTCATTAAAATCAAAGCAAGGTTTGCCAGTGACTTCACTGTGAGCAAGACTAGCATTCTGTATTTTGCATAAAACTGAACATGGGCATTAGCATGACACCAGTGCATAACTAGTTGAAAAAGCACTTTAGTTAGGTAACTGAATCTGATTTTGGAGTCTCCTCCAGCAAAGAATCACTCATTCCTGGAAATGTCCCCAGAGACTTGCTGAGTTTTACTTAAGCTTTCATTAAAGTTTTTACATTCCAATAACACCATGCTGATATTTTTCATGTGTAGCTTCTTCTACATGGCTTTAACATAAAAGATCTATTCTTGCTGTCAATGTTTATTTTAAAGTTTGAAAATTACAGTGTTGGGGTAAGATAAGATCAGCAGTTGCATTCAATTATGAGATTAGGAAGAGAATCCCATAAATGATAGTAGTACATTCAATATAGATATGTGTGTGTGTGTATTTACACGTGCATATATATGTACTTACTATTAAATTAATATCACTGTCTTTGGTTCAAATATGTGATTAGGTAATGTTTACTTAGCTAATTTGTTTTTACCAAGTTGGTGGTTTTTATTCTTCATTTCTCAAGCTGGCCAAAAAATCAACAACTAATGTATTATGCCGGATCGTGTGATATGACTCTATTTGTTCTTTCCATAATTATAGGTTAGCCATGTTTCAATGTATATGGATATAGATAAAAACAGGGCTGAGATGTAAAAAAAGCACAAGTGAAAAAAATATCGTGTGGTTTCTATATTTTCCCCACAAGCACAAATTGTTGAGTAAGGAGATTTTCAAAAGCCAGAAATTGCTATGAAGAAAACCAAAGCTGGAATCCAATGCTAGGGGAGGCTGCATCTGGCAGAACAAAGTTTGGAAAGAGATTTTGCTTTCAATGGGATCCTGTGTTTCCCCACAACATAGCATATGTCGTCTATAAAGACAACGCTTTCATGCATGAGATACAATCACTGCTAAAATCAACCTCAAAATTAGGAAGCACCTATACAATGCTGTCATGCAATTCCTTTGGTTTTCTTATTTATTTGCTGAGATAAAGCTATGAAAAAAGAGGATTCCTAACTTCATGATTTTAAGATGGTGCATCTCAGATAAAAGAATACCGAGAAACTGACAGTGAGAATGTGAGAATTTTAATGTGTAACCCTTCTTCTGTAGGCTAAGAGTGCTGCCAGAAACTGAAAATATGATTCATAGAACAGCTCCTTCTCTACCTAGTTTAAATGGTGTAAGATCTGAGGGGTTAGTAATCTGCAATCTGTGGGGTTTTTTTCTTTAAGGAGTTAAAAGGTCTCATGCTCTAAAATGCAAAATTAGGGAAGTTCTGTTTCTGTGTATTAGGGATGAAACTCTGACGTCTATTTGAAATGCCAAAGCTCCAGAGTGTTAAGTGATAAGAGGGTTGAAATCCGTCATTATTTTTAAGTTTAGCAGGGTGATGGTGTGATAATCATGTCTTTCATAGTGATGTTTTCTCATTTTCAGTGAATAGCTTATTAAATCATCACAGTTTGAATTCAGCTGAAACTGAGAATGCCGCAGTGAAGCTCAGCTCCTGTGGCACTGTTAGATAGACATTTGGATCAGCGCAGCAACAGCTCTCGACTTACAACTGGTGTGATGGTACATAAATCAACAGGAGAAGTCTCACCACTGAGTGTTTGTAGAGATTTGCTTGAGTTTAGTTTTTAAAATAATGCTTTAAACTTGAGCGTAACCCTTTGGTCGATCACTGAAAAAGTCCCCTGTGGTTTCTACTGGGTTAATAAGAAATATTGACAAACGTGTGACATTTTGGCCTTGGCTAAGTCGAAGACAGAGATTCTTGGAAGCGGGCTTTCACCCCGTACTCTGAGATCGATGTATACACCAAGCTCCCCACTGAGACAAGGATTCACCTTGTTCACACTCTTACCAAATCCACAAGTGCGGGACACTAGCAGGTCATGGCTTTTAAGTGTCTCTTCTCCCCTGTTGATACAAAAACACAGTGACAGGTTATTTTTAAAGCTTTTCAGATAAGCTTTTTCAGAGAAAAAATCCGTTTTTCCCGGTTAGACTCCCTGGAAAAGACGGATGAAAATATAAATGACAGCAAAGATTTGCTGCAGAAAAGCTCCTAAGTTTTGTTAGTTTTGAGTAGTGCGAGTCCCGTTATTAGATTATGCAGCACGTAGGTTGAATGTCAACTTTGATTTTAGCGTCTGTCGGCAGTGTTTAAGAGAACTGGAACACATCAAAACTTGGCTAATGTTGACAGGCAAAACAGTAGACTGAAATTTCAGGCTATCTAGAAACCACACCCAGACCCCAAAACACATGTTAGAAGTAACTTTAATTCTGTGCTTCAGCTGAACAAGTAACCTTTTTCTGTGGTCACTTGTGATTCTAAGTTAAACATGTGTGCGTATTTCTGGTGTGGGCTATGTATCAATTTTCCACCTTTCTGCAGAGCTTTTTTTCTGAGGATACCTTCCGCTATAACTGCTTTTGAATGCCCTTCTCATCCTTGGCTTTGCAGGAGCAAATAAGCGTCAGACTATTAGATCCTATTAGATCCTATTTTTATTACTATAAACAGTATCCTTGCAGGAGTGCCAAGAATCCTGTTGTGTTAGGTGCTAAATAAGGAGAGAACAAAAGGATCGTTCTTGCTTTAGTGGGTTTAGAGTCTAATTTCCTGAACTTAGATTTTCAACGTTGAGTACTTGACATTGCAGGGACCTACTGGGATTCCCAGCTGCGTCCAGCAGTTTAATATCTATTGCAGTCGCTTATGTCTTCACGCACCTAAATGCCTTTGTGCATCTGGCCCGTATTTCTAGTCCCATGAAGGCCGAGCAGTGATTTCGATGAGCAAGACGGCGAACAATGTGCTTACACAGGAGAGCAGCTGTCTCCCGTGGGAGCAGGGAACTGGGATGGCTCCATGGCAGCGGGAGACTGAAAGGCCACTCAGAGTGTCCCGCCAACTCCCTGCCAAGAGGGGGTTATTCCCTGCTGTACTAATGCTTTGTTCAATCCCTCAAAATCCTGCCAAGCAAGTGGACTTGCGCTGCCTACTAGATTGTGCCTCAAGAAGTTCACCCTGATATACAAAACACATTTTTTCCTCTCTTCATTCACTCCCAACAGAACCTCTTTATTCACTGCAAGGAATTCCTTCCCTTCCTTGGTGTTTATGCTTTGTGAATATTTATAGGCTGTTATCATGTCCATCTTGCCCCAGCCATCACTCAGCCAGGCTACATGTACTCTGTTCTTTTAATCTTGCTTCGTAACTCAATCCCTCCCACCCCCTAATCGTTTTTTGTTGTTCTATTCTCGACTCCCGCCAGTTCCAGTTGCTCATTTTGCTTTGGGTAAACGCTATATTTATGTTAATACTATGTGGTGGGTGGTCCTCTCTGCGCTCATGGTCCACGTGAGTGATTTAGACGTTCGAAATGAGGTTGGCATTTTATAGCCAAGCCATGGCCTGATTACCGGTTCCGCTCTTCAGAGCACTCTGGGAAGAAATATGCTTAGCCATCACTATTAAAAATGGCTACGATAGCCACTAATAAAGCGTCTGTGCAGGGATTCAAGGGAATTGCCAAAATTGCATGGGTGCTCTATACATTTGAAATGATGGTGTGCCATTAATTTTAAAATCATATGCTGTATTTTCTAGTGAGTTTCCAGCTCATCTAAATTAAGGAAGATAGATGTAATATTTCCCATTTGGTAAGAATATGAATTCCAGTTAGAATTTAACTGAGTCACGATTGTACCCCCGGGGTATTGTTCAGCCTTGGACTGAGTTGGTTTGCTTTCAGTTTTGAAAATAAATGCTTTCCCCCATGTATTCTCGCCAATCTCTCACTGTCTAGGTACCCGGGGGATTAGAGATCATCTCACTATGGTCTCACCTGTCTCCCCAAAATAAAACTTAAACTTTCACCAGTGTTCAAGGAAAAAAGCTCTAGCATCGCCCTTCTTTCCTTCTGTTTCTTTTGCTTTTTGGTTACATATTTCTCTGTGCCAAACTTCTGCGGCAGTACTGACCAGAGTTTAACACAGGTTAAACGATGTGTTAGCGTAGCCTGAACCCATTTGCTTTCTTCAGTGCTTACCGATGCCGAAAAAAGAAGGCACACAGCAATTATCCCATTAGTTCTTACCTCTCCTGACTAACCATCCCTCTCCCTGCAGACTCTGTCCTGTAGGTTCATGTGGAGGTAGTGAATTCTTGCAGGGGAGCCCTGTGATTTCTCTGATTTTGGCTCACAGCAAGACCCTGTTCTTGGCACTCTTGTCTGCTCTCCTGGACCTCCCAGCTGGGCTGCCCGGCACGGGGCTGGCAGCAGGACAGGACTCTGAGCTAAGGGCCGGCTACCGCTGAGCTGACCACAATGGTTGGGCCAACTGGGGCCGTCAGGCCGTATGGAATTGCTCAGCTGTTCTCCAGTATATCTTTTGACATTGACCAATTTAGCTGTGGAAGAAGCACATGACGCCTCTTTCTGAGCCTGCGCAATATCTTTTGGGAGGTGGGAGGGAGAAACACAAAGTGAAATGGCTCCTGTATCTGTCAGGACAGCAAGTATGTGGTGAGTGAAGCTCTGTTGTGGAATTGGAAAGCGTAGCGCTTTGATTAACATTAACTGTAGGAGATCTCTTGGGAAGATGTACTCGCATCCGCCTCTAGTGCTTTTATTTGTCATCACAAGTCCTCTATGCCAACTCTGACATGTCTTGCTTAGTTCACTCCATTTGAGAATATCCCATATCCCGTTTCTCCTTTGTATCCCTTCGTTCTCCAGATGGAGTGTTGACTGTCAGTTTATGGGGATGGGCATTTTCTGAATAAGGTGCTGATGCTGTGTTGGTACGGTCATGGGATCTTTCCTGTTTATGGACTCCAATGAAACTGGGCTCAAGCCCCACAATCCCATTTACAGTGTTAGGTCTGGTTCTCTTCTTTGAGGTAAGCAGCTAGAGAGGGCAATTTTAAGAAGCCATTTTATTTAAACGTAGTTTATACTGAAGAAGACCTTTGAGGTGCAGAAGAGAATACCTTCTCCCTTCTCCCCTTCCCTACCACAAATCCCATCTGTCTTGTCATCTATCGCTAGACATGACACTTATAGGAGAAATAAATGATTCCGTGATTCCAAGAGCCAAATGTTTTCTTCTCTAGTGCCTTAAAAACCTCCAGTCAACTCACCACAAGTGCTTCACTATTTTAATTGTGGACATGAGACAAATTAGGCAATGATCACATCCTCAGAATAAAGCTAGGCTAAAAGCCATAGAATATGGTGTCTGAACCTGTTTGCCAGTGTGTTGAAAGTATGTGGTGAAAGTATCTTTTGAAAATTTCTCTGAAATCCTGAGCTGCTTGGGAATTCTGAGTCGGCTGAGTTCCCTCTTAGGATCTGCAGAATTTCATATATGATTATGCTGTGTTATGCACAGGCAACTCAAGGTGATGCTCTACAGTCATAGCTAACGTAATACATTTATCATGCCATCACTCATCTAGTGAATTCGAAGCATTTTACAAATAGCATGAACTGAGCATCAGACTGGTGAAACAGCTATATGTAATTATACCTGTTTTACAGACAAATAAGAGAAGGGATGAATAATAGAAATACTTTTCCAGAAGCCAAACAGTACTCCAGTGGAAGCACTGGCATCCTCCCTCAACCACTTGACCACATTCTGGCTTCAATTCAGGGAGGCATTACTAATCAGGAAAAATGCTCATGCATTGGCTTAATTTCAAGCACATGCTTAAGTTTCACTGAAACCAATTAGACTTAAGCATATGCTTAAGTCCTGTCCTGAACTGGGTTCAGTTTGCAGATAGGCAAAATGCAAAGTTCTGCTGTGATACAGTTTTCCACCCCCAGTGGGTTATATTTAAGTTTTATAACTTCATAATATCATAATATAAAATGTATCTCTTCCCACAGAGTTGTCCTCTTGGGAATGCCTTGTTCTGAGTGAATTAAAAGCACCACTAACTTAATCTCCACACAAATGCAAGAAAAATTGATTTGCTAAATACAAACATTTTCTTTGCTTTTAAAAGAACGCTTATTCCTTTAGTGGCTAACCCAAAATCCATTCTGCGTGCTCTCAGGAGAGAAAAATGCTAAGGAAACACTATTTTGCTCTGTTAATGAAGTCTGTGTGGATAAGTATAATTCGCTTATGCAGAATCTATTGATATGTTTCTTATCGTCCATTTCATTCCAGTCTGAACATTCCTCAGAAAATATCAAAGGTTTTATGTCATCTCTAAATGAAGAAATGTGTAATGCTCCATGACTTCAGGCACTGATCTTATCCCTGTGAATGGGTGACTAACTGAAACATTAGAATTATAAATGGGAATAATAAATTCTGGCCATAGGAGGCAATAACATGTAACAGATTAAGCAGTCTAGCTCTGGAGAAGAGTTGATCTACAGTAACTAATTTGGTGCAAACTGTAATGTATGCATTTTCTCCTCCATTTATAAAGAAACAGATGTATGACTCAACTTTGCTTTTTTCCAAAGTCAATCCGCTTGGAGGAACACAAACAAGATTTGTTTCCAACGAGGCATATTACAGTATTTCTCTCCTGGTTGGTATTTTTTTCCTTTAAAAGTGAGAAGTGGGTCTGAATCTGGAGCATGCAGCAGTTATGTAGCACAACCCCACTGGCAGGCTGTCATGTTCAGGCTTGGCCATTGCCTAGGAAGCTTTCGTCTTAATTTTACCAACAATTTACTTTGTGAAGAATTTCCAGTTCTGCCTTTCTATCATTTGATGCTGTGGGTCTGATTTTTCTGAAAGTCGCTTATACAAGTAAGTGTATGGAATAGTTGGTCAGTATTTGCTACTGCTGTTGTCTCAAGGCTTGATCCAGTTTCTGCTGATGCCAGTGATCAGTTGCCGTTCCCGGTTGCTGGCATTCCTGATTGCCTGAGTGCTTGTGCAGCCCCATTGCTCGGAGACTTTGGGCCAGTACTTTGGATGCAGCACGCACCGGAAAGCTGGCAAAAGATACCGTTTTGTCTAGCTGCTGTACCGAGGAGCTCTCTGGAAACGCTTGTGGTTAATCGATACAGACAGACGGGATAACGAATGAGTGGAAGAGATCACGGATGGGCATTTTTTTTAGATTTTCCTATGAATGAGTATTTTTGTTTTGAAGATGAATTGTGAATAATTCCTTCCTCCAGCCCAAGAACTCTATAAAGCAGTTAATTTGTGTCTCTCTCAAGATGGAGAGTGGAGCTGCTCTGATGTGCTTCACCAGGGGCTGAGTGAGAGAGTGACGTATGAGTGACAGCCACTCTAAGCTGCTCTTGGAATAGAGATGTGCCCTAACTACAGATTTTAGGTCTGGAACTGAACTTTTCAAGCTTGAAAGGATGTTTGGATCTGGTGGGGCTGGGCTGGAGTGTTTGAGAGAGAAAGGCAGCCACAAAATTTGGACACAAGCCAATAGCTTTTGGTTTGAGGATGCATCCAGCTTGGAGTCCTGTGTACAGTTAAGTAAGACAAAATCCCTAGGAATTCCCATTATGTCAAATATTTACATTTGGGGGGCTTTTTCTTTTTTTTTTTCCCCATGGAGTTTGATCCTGATTATAAAAATTCCCTTTTCTATTGAACGTGTCAAAATGTAGTGATTGCGTTGCCAAAGTGTCTGTGCTCTCAAACAATGTAGACTTTTAGCGTTTCTGCCAAAAGTAGCAGTAAGGGTTTAGTCAAATATTGAAGCTTCTGCTGCAGTAAACACACACAGAGCACAGTTAGCGAGTTGAGAATGGGGCTATATTCCATGCTGTGATTTCGGTATAGCTATAGACTACACCGACACCTCTGGAGTCTTTCTGTGGTTATGAGCAAGAGCAAATTTGACCCTTATAGTCCATTAGCTCTAATACAAATACAGTTATTTTTTAGTTTACCATATTCTCTAGGATAATGATTTCATGTTTGTTTTAAGTGTAATTCAGTTTGGACTATCCTTGTACTGAAGACTCTCCAAAAGGTTTGCCAGTAATTAGGCCTCTTGATAGGTCAGTCAGATGAAACTTGGCATATTTTGCAGGTGAGTAGAAAACGACACAGGAGTAAGGAACACACAGGAGTAAATTTGCCCAAGGCTACAGAGCAAAGTCACGGCAGAACCGGGATGAGGATGCAGAGCGCCAGCTCCTAATGGGCTCTGCTAACTGGGCACCCATGGGGCAGCCTGCATGGGTGCTGCAGCTGCCAAATTAAAGGCTTAACTAATAGCAATGGGTTTTGTCATCCAGTATTTTCCCCTTTTCGTACGAGGACTCACAGGAACTGCTTTTTAGGAAGCATTAGTGCAGGCAGTTGTGAAGGAGCTGGCTATCCCTGCTCGCCACATCCAGCCCTTAAAGATGATAAAAACAGTACAATTGTGAGTCTGCTCCAAAAAGAACCCTTAACGCTAATAATGCGCCTTTCCAGCTAGTTTATGCACTCCAGCGTATAGTGAGGTAACAGAAAATCCGAGGCCGTTTTCACTGGCCTTTAGGTAGGTAGGCTGCTTCTGTTATTGCTCTCCTGCTTCGCTGGGGGCTTCACTTGCCATGTGTTTATTCCCTTTGTGGTAGTTTCAGGGTTTGCGTGCTTAAATCTACACAAACACATTTCAAGGACCCTGTTACTGTGACATGTAGAGCCTTTGGAAATGGCAGTGCCACAGTGAAGTGACTCCGAATTTGTCCATCAGACGTAAGTCTAAGTTAAATATTACCAGATTAGTAATAAAATACTATTTGAGTGGAAATCTCTCTGCTTTGCCACATGTTCAGGAGCCTCTGACTTGCACAGCAGACGTTTAATTACCGAGTTCCCATTTGACTTGGTCTAGGGCTTGTATTTGTGGCAAACTTGGATGCTGAAGATTTGTGACAGGGATTTAACTGGGGGGGGGTGGGGGGTGATGTGTTGATGCCAGGGATGAGAGGCTCCTATCTCGGAAGAAGTTGGCTGTGGGAATCGGGGGAGCCTCCCTGGCAGACCCCAGCTGTGAAGCTCACCCTGAGTGTTTATATTGGTGTTATATCCCGAGCTTGTGAGCCAGGGAATTTTGCTGACGTTGCTCAGCACCTTGTAGTCTTCCCCATGGTTTGCGGCAGATCCGTATGCGCTGGCTTCATCTGCAAACACATCTTGTTAGGAAGATGGTTGCACTCTCCAAGCCACACTTGGGCCCTTCACAATCTCAGCTGTCACTTCTCTCACGCGCAGGCAGGTGGTTGGGATTTCTCTTCCCAGTGAAGGGTCTGGTTTAGTCAGATCTCCCTATAAAGATCACGGGATGGTTCAGGTTTTATAGAAGTACATATGTGGCACATAGGGACTAGGAGGAGTGGTTGTGACTGTATCTTGATCTCCTTGACTGAGGCACAGGGTGTGCAAATGTTTAGCATCCTCACTCTGTGGGAAGGTAATAGGTATACGTTAGATCTTTCTTTCCAGCTGATAGGCAGGCTGGAAAGCAACCTGTGTCCTAACCATTGGTACGTAGTGAATAAAAGTTGGCTTGAAAATTTCCAGCACGCTACTAGGCAAATTGCAAAGTACAGCTAGAGCGAGCGAACCCCGGCTGGGCTCATAAACCCCAGGCAGCCCTGGGCTGGGCTGAACACCATCAGGCCGAGGGACCGGGCTCTGCCAGACGGGGCAGTTGTACGATAGCAGAAAATCAGGGTTTCAGGAGGAGCTTCCCTGAGAGCTCATTTCGTAGTGCTATAAAGAGGCAAATCCCAAGTTTCTTACTGAAGCAAACTCACGATGAGTACAACAGAAGTTTGCCTAAGTAAAGAGTGACTAACATATAGGAATATACATACGTATATGTGTGCATGCAAAGGTCTTCAGGATTTAGCTGAGTGTTCACACATTCCCTAAGCCAATAACATCCGTTGTTATGGGAAATGAGGTAAGTGACAGAATTACTGTCCTTATGGCGGGCGACAGGCGAGTCTAATGTTCCCATGCTGTAATTCCCTCTTTCACTTACTGCTTCAACAATAGCTTGAGAGAGAGAGAACACGAACAAAGAGCACTCAGTTTTATTTGAAGATTTCATCTAAAAAATAGTTGGATTCAGATGAGACTCAAGCTGGAAAACAGTAAAATAAAAAGTCTGTATCCTTAACTAAGAGCTTGCTGCTTAGCTAACCCATTTGGGGGTTTCATTCTCTTAACTAGCTCTTCTAGTTAATGCAGCCAAAGGAGTTTTTCTAGGCAATGGCGTTTCAGATGTTTTCTGTGTCAGTGAAGCAGTCAAGGAACGCAAGTGCCGAGGACTTGGCAGGCCCCGAGCTGTCCCTGCGGGTACCTGGCAGACCTCCGCAGTCCTTCTAGCCTGGGACCGCAGCTCTCCGCGCACAGCCCC
>NW_008794883.1:179459-224746 GCF_000699145.1 Aptenodytes forsteri | reverse complement strand
CCACCCCCGTCTGGAGGGAGGCCTGAGGTCCCCCCTGCCCCCCGAGCACCCTTAGAGCCTCTTGCCTCTCTCCCCCATTAGGGTGCAGCTGACCAGCACACCCGGCTCAAATGGGCAGAGCAGCCTTGATCCCCCCCTGCCCTCCTCCCTGGGGATGTGGCACAAAGTGCAAGACCCTCTATCCGGCACCGTCACGTTTTGGTAGCAGATGCCCAGATCTTAAAATCATCCAAGGGTGGCCACCGGGTGTGGGAGGCTCCTGCCCGTGATGCTGCTCCCACCCATGCTCGCCCCTCTCCTCCCGCACCCCGGGTGCCCCTGGGGAGGGATTTCACCCAGTACACCCCCCGGCCATGCGCTGTGGGTGGCTCAGGACTGCCTTCCTCCCCAGGTGCGAGGTGCGGCCGGGACCCGAGTTCCTTACCCGATCCTACCTCTTCTACGCCAACCGCCTCTTCAAGGCTTACCAGTTCTACTACTGGGACCCCTCCTGCCGCGACCCCTCCTACTCGCTGGTCATCAAGGGCAAGCTCCGCCTGCGCCAGGCCTCCTGGATCACCCGTGGGGCCACTGAGGCCGACTACCACCTCCACAAAGTCGGCATCGTTTTCCACAGCCAGAAAGCCATGCGGGAGGTGGCCGCCTGGATCAACCAGACCTCCGGCGAGGGCTGCAGTGGGTTCCTGCCTCCGGGGCGCACCTGGGCTCCCGGAGCCCTCTACGAACTGCTGAGCGCCAAGACCGAGCGCGACTGCACTGCCGCCTTGGGCTTCGCCATGCACGAGCTGAGCCTGGTGCGGGTGGAGAAGCATTACCAGCCCTTGCTGCAGCCGCAGCAGAGCGGGAGCCGGCTGGTGGAGGAGCTGTACCTGGGGGACATTCACACGGAGTGGGTCGAGAGGCTCCACTACCGACCGACCGGTTATCAGCGACCTATGCAGAGCGCTGTGGTAAGGACGATGTCTTTACGCGGTCCCCTCATCGGTTCATGCCAAGCACGTGTTATTTCCGAGAGAGCGGGACTGAGGTGGGTGAAAGCTCAGCAAAACCAACATCAGAGACAAGCCTGTGTTGGCACGGGCCTGGAGTTAATGGCTTTTCTTTGGCTCTGTGTTTTCCTAGGAAATGCAGTTTCCTCGTTTCCCGCACCAAAGTCAGTGAAAGCTTCGGGCTGCACATCGTTAGAGGCCGCCTGCTCTGTCGTTTGTCTTCCTCCCCTCTCTTTCACTCTGTCGTGTCCTCCAGGTTGAGGAGAGGGGCGAGGAAGCAACATCTGCTATTAAATCATTACTCCTCGGTGTAATGCCATTAGAAGAGGAGCTTGCCCTGAATACAATTATGTTATTACACAGAAATCAAACTTTCACTTTGACGTAAATAAAACTGAGCAGGAGACGTGGTTGCATTTTTTAAATTTTAATTTATTTATTTTATTTTATTTTGCAGCAGGTTAGTTTATTTCCAGGAAAGCACATTTCTATCTGAATCATAGCTAATCAATTCAGAAATGATTGAGCAGTGAGATGGGGTGAAAAAACCTCCCTGAACTTTACCAGAAGAATTGAATTAACTGAAAAAAAAATTATTTTGGGGGCAACATTTCCCCACACCCCAAACTAGACGAACTGAACTCTGAAAAACACAGAGCAACACCCCTCTCCCCCTCAAAAGAAAAATTCTCAAATTGGTTAAACTTGTGTTATCTTGGGCCAAAACCATATATATGAGCAAAACCAGATGGTAAACATAAACACTTTTAAAAGTTAATTTAAAACCAAACCTAAAGATACTGAAATTCACTCTCTGAATATAGCACTGTAATTAATCAGCTAACAGCTCTCCAATGGACCAGCACATGATGTCACCACTTGGCACTAATTAGAAGCTGCCATACATTAGAAATAACTTCACACGACTGGTTTAAGCAAGTAAGATTTTTGGCTCCATGTCTGTAGTGATAATTTTATTGGGCACGGGATTTTTCTTTCTTTTCTTTTCCTGAACTAACATCCATTTGCTTGAGCTAGTGAGGGTTACACAGCTATGTTAGGAATTATTTTTTAACCCTCTTTGTGAAAATATCACTCTTTTCCCCTTAAATTTATATCTGTTTTAAAGAAACCCATTCTCCCCAAATTACCTTTCATTATCAAAGAATTTCCTGTCTAAGGAGAGCATATATATTTGCCAACTTCTGGGATTATTTAGCCATAATGTACTGTGTACTGTCAGCACTCATTAATGTGACAGTAGCAGTAAAGCAAGCTGAAAATGACTAAATTACAGTAGACTCCAATCAACTTGCATGTAAATTACCCACCCTACAGTTAACTACCGAGTTATTTAACCTTGTTGCGTACGACAGTTCAGTAGATTAGCTTGTGTTCTAGAAAATGATACAATGTTCAAACCCTGGTTATTTAAAAATAAATCAGTTGTGATATATGAAGTATAAGAAAAGGTTGCAAGCTGCACAAAAAAACCCTCCTGGCGTTGGATCAGCTGCAGGACTGGTTTGACTCAGAGCTCTGCACGAAGCACAGGCAGAGAAGCAAAGGTCAGGTCCTCGTTTTGCAGTAGGTCTTTTTCTTCCCTGTCTCCGGTGCAGTGCCCGTTCTGGCTGCTTTGCAAAGCCCCTGCCTCCCTCCCGAGCCGCCTCACCTGCCGCCCGGCCGGCGACCTGCAAACGCAGCCGCAGATGCGGGAGCGTGGGCAGGGGCTCTGTACGGCCGCGGTAGGAAGGGGGCGAGGGGGAAGCAGAATGCGCCGTGCTTTTGGCTGTGCTGGAGAGGCTGCCATCAGTGTGGTGTAGTACAGCCACAGAAGCCTGCCCGCGGTAAAGGTTTCACAGCCTTTTTGATTGCCGAAAAGGCTGCATCGTTTTTTCTGGATCAGTGCAGAAGCACGGTGATGTAGCTGACGTCTCCCAGCACCCTCACCCTCACCCATGGGTACGCGCAGCAGCTTGCAGTGGAAAACTTGTGGGGGAACAACCTGGATGGCCCGAGGGAGCGTTCCCTGCCCTTACAGCAGCTCTGCCCTTGCTCTGTCCTCCTCCCCGCAGGCTATCCTTAGCGGCCCTGGCACAGGGCAGAGCGCAGCCTCAGGGCACAGACCTCTCCGTCCTTCCAGAACAGCAAAGAGCCAGGGCAGCGCTTTATCTCACTTGATCTGCTTGAACGTCTTGGGCCAGGTTCATTGCAGTTGAATACCCCGGTGCAGGAGAGGGGAGTTTCAGCTTTTAAAACATTCTGAAAGGGTTTTTTGCCTATCAGTTTACAAAAATGTTATTTTTTGTCTTCTGCAGCACCACGTGCATCCTTGCCCGGCCTGTGGGATTATATACAGAGCTGATGAACACCACCCACCCATACTACCCGTCAGAGCTCAGCTGCCAATGCAGCTCAGCGGCAGCTGGGTGAGCACCCACTGCGAGGTCCGACCTGCAGTGCTTTTCCTTACCAGGTACTTCATATTCCACGGTAGCAACCACACCTGGGAAGGTTACTACTATCACTACTCCGACCCACTCTGCAAACAGCCGACTTTCACCATCTACGCATCTGGGCATTACAGCCAAGGCATCCCCTCCTCCAAAGTGAGAGGTGGGACAGAGCTGGCTTTTAAAGTCACGCAGGCTCGGGTGACGCCAATGGACCAGGTGACGGTGATGATGCTGAACTCCTCAGAACCTGGAAGCTGTGGGCTGACAGGCTCCTGGAGTGCTGGGGTGGAGCAGGATATAACATCCACAAATGGATGTTTGGCTTTGGGCATCAAGCTGCCCCACACGGAGTACGAACTTTTCAAAACGGAGCAAGACGCGAAAGACCGCAGCCTGCTGTACATTGGCGAAAGGCCCACGGACGGATCCAGTCCCGACAGCCCAGACAAGCGACCCACGTCGTATCAGGCACCTCTGATTCAGTGTGCTGGAGCGTCGGAGGAATTCTCTAACTATGTTAGTCTAAAATACTTGGGAAAAAAGGATGCTAATGGGAATGAAGCGCTAAAACCTTTGCCTGTGGCCTTTTTATTGTTTATAGCACTTCTGTTTTTAAGATGGGACTAGTTATCTATTCAGGTACAGCACAGAATTCAGATAGTCTTGGTGCTAGCGTGACTTTCATAGCCTTCAAATGAGCACATCTGGAGTCAGTTTTACTCAGATTTGGAAACACTTTTTTAAAAACCCCAACAACAGTGAACGAAGCCAAGAAGATACGCCTGGCTACATACTGTTTGTCCTGTGGCATTATTGCCTAATCTCCCCTCTTCTTCGCGTACAAATTTAATGTAGTGACATGAATGCGCTCCACATTGCAATAGATAATTTAGCAATATGGGGGGGGGGGGAAGCGACATCAATTACAATTGCTGCTTTGAGCTTTTGACATTGCTAAGATTTAATCAAGAGCTTGAGTCAGATGTAATTCAAACATCCAAAGGGTCGGCTGCTGAGTTTCTTTGAGGTTAAGTTCCCTCCTATCATACTCCTTATTGCTGTTCTTGCAAATTTAATCTGCAGAGTCAGTCAGCAATAGATAAACAGTCAGCAAGTGCTCTTGGTAAGGGCACGGTTAATCATGCCTTTCTCAGTTTACAGACATTTTCTGCAGTTTTCGGGTGTACGTACGCACACAAAGATGCAACATACAATCTTCCACTTACATATGTACATAAAGCAGCCCTCACAAAGCATTACCTCGACAGACTGTTGTGCCTGACCCTGGTCATAAAAGAAGATACAGTAAATGGAAAAGGCTTCTGTGCACAACCGCTCCACCCCTCAGCATTACCTGGCTGCAGACGCTGCACCCTTGCTGCATTATCCTGGCTTTCCCAGTGCAGTACTGGCCTGCACTTTGGTACGTCAGCAATGGCCCCACGTCGCTGCCCGCCTTGCCCAGCAGGCAAAGGCACTGCCAGGCAATCGCGTCTCCCACTCACCGTGCACCGAGCGAAGCAAAAGATCGCTTACAAGTCTTCTCAGGCCATATATTTTCACTGTCTCCTCTTTAGTAAGTGCACTGGCATACCAGTTGTTAATCCAGCTCTCCGTTCAATCAAAATGTCACTTCCAGCCTCATTCCTGTACAGATGTTTTATAAATCTGCCTCTAGTGACCAGTGGGCTGAGGAGACACTCGAATCAGACAGCACAGTCAGGTCAGACTGATTTCTACTGACAAGAAGGGCAAACTAAGAAATTATATTCCCTGTCTGCTGCAGCTAAGAAGCATATAACTTACTTGGAGAAGACCTCCCAGTAGCTAAATCCTCTCCAAATAAGCCTATATATCTTACTCACAAAGGATATTTTCTTAAACCAGCTATGCAATAGCTACCTTCTTAATGCTGTATTTACGAACTTGCAGCTTGTACTTAGATAAATTATGGGTTTTATAACATAAAAATACCTTTGGGGGATCTGTACATTAACTAATAATTCAAATGAGATGCTTATTAAATGCATACAATTGTGACATAAATGTTGTGATCATGTTCGCATGTTCCAGGCATGATCAAATATTAATCATGCACATACACTTCTAAGATGATACACAAAAAGGCCAAGCTTGGCTACCTCACCTTCGGTTCCCTCGACAATCAGTGGAGAATGAGGCTTCTCCGGGGTTAGTTCAGCAGGCAAAATACCTCCCTGTTTCTAAGGGTGGTTGTGTTTTGTTGCCTGCTACTGCGTGGAGATGCACGGGCAAACATTTGAAGAACTGGAAGTGCATCTTGGAGAATGTGGCGTCTCCTTTGGGACGTCCCCGTTGAGATGCTCTGAATCGGGGCAAGTCCGGGGTAGCCCAGCTGCATCTCAGCAAACCACACACGCGGCAGAACCTTTTCTTCAGCAGACCTCTTTCCCATCTCCATGCTAGAGCGGTCACTCACCACAGCCTACAGGAAAGGCTCCTGTGACTCAAATCAGCAACGCTACATGTTTCTGCAGGACCCAAGGATGTCCATGGCAAGATAGGGAACAGCCTTGTGCTGTCTTTGGAGGGTGGGTGGAAGAGGGGGAAGGCAATTCCTGCCCTACATTTACCCCCAAGAATAAGATTTGTGTGCAGATCCTTTTTTTTTCATTTACATAGTATGGAAATGTATTAAACTTAGCAAGCGTTCGGATATTGCATGGTGTAAAAGCTCCTCCAAGACCACAGATCCTTTCAAGGTGGTGATGGGATTAACATGATGTAAGAAGTTACAGGACAACACCACGTACTTAGGCAACAACACCTGAGAAAGCTCCCACCTCCTCCCATAGCAGGTGAACCACCACCGGGGTCCGGCAGCACTGGATGTTTAGACACAGCTCCACAACTCTGCACGACGGACGGGCTATGCTGACTCAACTTCCCTGTGAAAGCCTCATCAGGAGCCTCTTTGTCCTCTGTTTCCCCCCCTTTAAGTATACTTCTGAAAGAAAAAAAAGCCATGAAAAAGCTATTTGCATAAATATCATAACGTTTATTGTTCTGTTCACAGTTTTTGGAGAAACATTCCTAAATTACACAGTTATTCTCTCTTAAGAATTTGTGCCTTTTTCCAATTTGAATTTGCCTGGCTTTGATTGCCAGTCAGTGATTCTTCTTGTGTTGCTCTTTTTAAGATCAGAGAGCTGCAGTGTTCAATATTTTCTCCCCGTGAAGGTACTTGTGCACTGTAATCAAGACATTCTCAATTTTGGTAGATAAACTCAGCCAACTGAGTTTCTCTCTCGCCCTCTCTAAGGCATTTTAACACTCCACCAGTAATTTTTGATCTTTTTTTGCATCCGTTCCAATTACTCAGCTTCTCTTTTAAAATGTAAATATCCAAATTGCATCCAAAATTCCCAACTCTCACAGCTGAGACATACAGAAGTATAATCACTTACTGCTAACGGTAATTAAAAACAAGAACACATTCTTACTCATTAGTCTTTCACCCCGGGACTGCACTGGGAACACGTGTGGAGCTCTTAGTCACTCGTCCTGGGTATGGATATTTTTGTCATGTTAACATTTTATCAGTAGTGTTTTTTTACCTATCATCTTCACCAGTGACCTGGAACGACTGAATCATATCGGGTCCCAGCAGAATCCTCCTATGAGCATCCCCATTTCATTATGGTTCTCTTCGAACGACCTTCTAAAGGGCCTGCGACTGTCAGAAAACACCAAGTTTTGCAGGGGCCCAGATATACTCAGTTCACTCTAATCCCCAAGAAAACTGAAAACCAGAGATAGAATGAAATGACTTGCATCACGCTCCTTCATTAACATTCAACTCCTTTTTCATCCCTTCCCTGGGGGCGTCAGGCTAGTTAAGCACTTCACCCGGGGCCGTCCTGTCCTGTCTGCCATCCTTCTCATCAGCAGGTCAGAGACTGCCCCAGGCATCTCCCTTAGAAATACTGATAGAAGGTTTCTAGACCTGAATTTTAAAATGTTGATTTTTAATATTAAGCACTGCTAATGAATGGCATCCAGTTCTCTTACATCATCCCCAGCAGTTTTACCACCTGCATCTAGTAATGGTCCTTATCCTACCGCAAAGATTTCCTCTGAACTTCAGCTCTCCGTCACCCTCTCCAAGCACTCCCACCCATACATTTTTCTTTTCCTTTGGTTATTGCTTTCCTTATTAATTTTCTACACTTCATAACTCTTATTTTGAGTTGATTGCTGTCAGCTTCCCTTTTTCTTATTTGTTTTGTATTACTTTACATCTAATTTTTCCCTTCATTTCATCACTGAAACAGGATGGGCAGTTAGCCAAAGTTGTCCCCCTTCTCAATTGCAAAATTGTTGGGGTTTTGGCCATTTAATAGCTTTCACTTAGAAACCTGCCAATTCTAATTCAGTTTTCCATCTAATTTCTTCTTCACTACCAGATTTGATACAAAATTTGCTCAGCTATGCCCTTTTGAAGCACCAATTACATTTATTAGCAGTTTGCGTGGCTGTATGCCTAACCTGAATGTAATCAGGATTCCACGGTAACCACCAACTTCTAGTTCTGCGACTCATTTATCTTGATCTGACATAAACGAGACAAAACCAAATAACTGCGTGTTTCATGTCTAACACTGCATTAGAAAAACAGGTCTAGGACATAGACAACAAACATTAGTCCTGACTACTGGATTCCTTTCAACTGTAAAATAAATATATACCTTTTTATTGTACCTGTGAAGAAAAACCAGGCTAACAGATGCACTGGCAGGTTAGTACCAGCTGAAAGTCAATGGTAACAGGCACGTGTCTTGGAAAACTCTTCCCCGTTCACTTCTGACATAATACTTCTCAAAAGTTTAATCATTTTTTAAACACTCCAAAAAGCAGAGAAAAATAGTTTTCAAACACTCTGAATACATTTACGAGCTTCCTGCACTAAGTCTGAGCATGAAAGTCTTTCGTACTTCAATATCGTATGCTACTCGAACAAGTTGCCTTTGCCATTTTCTGCCTCTCTAGCAGGCACAAAAATTTAAAGCCGGACAAACACAGTCATAGGTCTGATCTCCTCTTCACAGCTCAATTAACAGTGAGTTATTTTTCCAATTAGCCACCTTCATGCCCCCCCGTTTAAAATACCTTAGCATGGATTTTGCATTCTAGATTACCCAAACAATTCTTAAACTGAAACAAAACACACAAAAAAGTTTTAAAACACTTCTGGATATATTAACAGCATTGAGCTAGTGCTTCATTTGAAAAACAATCCACACTGAATATAAAAGCATGCTATTTACTATAAATAAATGTGCTGCATTGAAACAGCAGAAAAAGGCTGGAGACAGAAAGGAGATGGTAGGGAAGACTCATTGCTCCAAAATCTGTAGAGTGAAGAGGAAGAAGGAACGAATTTGATCAAAGAGGAAGCAGAAAGGTGAGTGGTTCCCTAGGATGGGAAGAGGCATCTGGGACCAGAGTTAGAGATGCCAAGGGAGCGCTCTGCCAGGAAGCCTGGGTGCAGCCACAGAGCGCTCCCGTGGGCCTGAAGGCAGTCTGGAGTCAGGCGGTCAGGGAAGAGCAAGACTGGAAGGGCGATGGGAAGAAAGAGACCGAGATGGAAAATAAATAGGCAGCAGAGAAGAAAAGCCATTTAAAGACACTGGGCTGAACATCAGTTTCTTTGCTAAGGAGCAGTGAAGGAACAAGGATGACTTGGATTGAACCAAAGGGCCGAGGGAGGGAATGGAGCGAGATTTGACAGCTTGGGCAGAATAGACCGGGGAAGCAATTGGCAGTTGGGCTGGAGAGTCTGCAGCCTTCACAGAAACGCTCCTTTGGGCTCAGAACTGAAGCAAAAATTCCTGGCTCCAATCGCACTTGTGTGCAGCCTGCCAGTGAACTGTGAAAACAAAACCTGCTGCTTCAGCTCAGAGTTACTCACCGCCACATCGGATGCTTAGGTCAAGAACGGGTGTCCATAGGCCGAACATAAAGGATTCAATCCTGACACACACGTGGGTTACACGTAATACCATGATGCCATTTCTTAAGTTCAACTTTTAAAAACCCAATTATATGTATCTTAAGAGACGTTAAGATTGTGTAAGGTCAGGTACACAAAGTTGGGCAGTTTTAGGCACCTTCTGGGCAGCCTTAGCTCACTTTCTGACCAGGTACTGAAGGCTTGATCAGATACTGCAACGTACTCACAAAAAGTGGCCAAACTAACAGTCCACAAACTTGGTTTTGCCATTTCCTAGCTTCCGAGTGCTTGACTTTGCACAGCATTAATAAAGGTCTTTTAAAAGTAGTTGTGTGTGGATAATGGTGCATGGGAATTTTGCCAACTCAGACATGAGGGAGTTCAAGAGGCTTTTCTAATGTCGCGAGTTTACCCACTGAAGAAAAAGATTTTATTAAAAAAAAGGAAGTACAGCTAAACTGGGAACAATACTTTACTACAGGCTGTTCTTCAGTTCTTCACAGGCACTTCGAAATCTTGAAAAAAAAAATCACAAAATTTAGAACTTACTAAATAGGAATGAAATGTACTGATGCAGAAACATAAACAGAAATGCCAGATGTATAATGTCTCCTTGTAATACGTGGCTTCAATTAATTCTTCTTAATTCATTTGTTTTCTTAACTTCTTTTGTTTTGCCATCTGGAAAAGGCCATTTTCTAATGACAGATCATAGGAGGAAAGATCCAAAGTTCAAGTTTGCTTCAAGGAAAAGCAGCCTCTTTTCTGTACTCGTAGACTCAGTGTTCCTTTTTGTAGTTTTCACTCACGCAGAAGCTTCAGGACAAACTTAGGCCTGGACCGGGAGGCAAAAAGATCTACAAAGAAGTTTAGTAAAGTTTTCAAAAGTTTTACTCTTCAAAGTACAAATGTGAAAGCAGTTCTGTAAAAGGAAATGAAGGCACAGGAAACGGCGGAGTAAATGACAGGTATATAGTCATTTTGGAAGCGTGCAAGTGCATGCTTATTAGAATATTACATGTAAGAGATTTCTGGCTGGCTCTTACTTGTGTTATTTTAAAAAATAATCTACGTTTATCCAGTAAAAAAAAAATCAACCCATTAATAAAACAAACAAATTTTATAGTTAGGCACATTTGAGTAGTGGAAACACACAATTACTTTGTCCTCTGAAGCTAATCAAAATAAAAGTTAGTAACAGCATAATGAGTAACGTCACTTTTGCACTGACACCCATTAGACAAAGTGATTCAGTATACATGAAGCTGTCAGCGTAAGAAATCTTAATGGGGCATGGTCGAAGGATCAGCATTGCCCTGCTTGAACAATAAATCCCACTATTTATCTAACTGTAACAGATGATTTATACTAGCATTGTATCCCATTGTCATCTTTTAATGAAGTGTATCTGGAGAACTGCTAGGTTTCACTGTATGAGCAAGCAGCCTCGCCCAGTAGCTGCTTTTCCTTCTAAAATGCCTAAACGTTGGTTTATACAAATATTTTCTAATTGGTAAATTAAATTTGTAGACATGTATCTGATTACAAAGAATAGTAACTTCCACATATGGTATTGAACTAATCTCACTCCTGTACAGATTACTTTCTTCTTTTTATATTAGTGCTTCTGACTCAAAAAAAAAAAAATCTCAAATATGTACACTGAAATTCACTCACCACCTGTCCCTTCTCAACTTGCTCACTTGAGGATTTGAGTAATGGGTGCTAACCCATTTGCAAACAATGAAAGAGTGGCTCTCCACCCCCAAGCTGCTCTAATGCTGCTGTGAAGTACTATTGCAGCTGTAACACAGCCACAACAAACACGAAGTTCAGAGTGCTTGTTTTACATGTTCTTTAATTTCAAACAGGGATTTTTTGGTTGTGTTTTTTTCTCAGTTACTTTATATAGAAAACAGGACTCAGGATATGGCATTTCAGGACATCGTGTAGAGCAACAAAAGTATAGTTTCAAAAACTTAGAATACTACAGTGAAATCACTATTGTGCCCAAGAAGTAAGGAAGCGTTCCAATTAACAGATGAAAGTGTCATACACATTTTCTAAGGAAAAGGGATGACAGTTTTCTTTCATTAGGCAACTGCAACATCAAGTGTCTTAAGACACTAACAATCCGTTTTTGTGTGCACACCACTATGTAAATATGCTGACTGCTAAGTCAAGATTATAATAAGAATTGCAAGTTTACATGTGCAGTGAATAGAAACCCTTTATATTTTATTGGTGAGAAGAAACTCTAGTGATTTGCAAAGTGAGGTTCCAACTTTATCCCACTAACAGCATTTCAGGACAAAAAAGTAACATGGAATACCACTATCAAGCTATTACAATCCTGTATTTTTAGAAAATTACATCATGGTACATCAATCCCTCTCAACATGACACACGTGGTATTATCTTGCTCTTCAATCCCCAAGGCTATTCAACAGTAACTTGAAACTGGTGCCTAGCTTGCATATGCAATTGTTCCAGTTGTGCATTCACAGCTGACAACTGCCAGTGCAGAGCAATAGTTACCATCGTTCATGCATGGAGTATTTGCTTTAAGATGTGGATAACTACACGAAAATAGCAGAAACCATTTTCCATTCATTTCCCAGTACTAGGCTTCAAGACATTTTAGATATCTATTTATACCAAATTTGCCCAAAGAGTGCAGACAGGAGTGTAAAGCTCCACAAAACGAAGACTACCTAAGCAGCCTCTACTGGCTCTTACAAAAATTAACAATAAATGTATATGCAAGCGGGCATCTTAAAATAACAGTGAGGACAATAATTAGATTAAGTAATAACTTGATTTCTACTATCATGTATGAATTACAGTTTTCTAATATCTGGTGTTGTGCGAGGACACCAGACAATAATCTTATTTAGAAACTCTATGTTTCATGCATAACTTCCTAAGATATACAATGCCCTCCAGAATAATTCACTTTCTATGAATACTTCATGAAAACATTTGCTCTGGTGTCATCATGTAAGGAACAACTTACAAAAGATCCACGCGGCTTAAGAACATCTATCCAATATATTTTTGCAATGTATCTACAGACCGGCCTTTTTGGAACCTTGGAAGAAAAAACATTCTTAGATTTCTTTCTACTGCATATGAAAAGAAGGGTCCGGTCAAATAGACAGGTAATAAGGATTCCACTGATCAGTCATTTTATTGTAAGCTCAGCAAAAGCAAAGCATTACCCAGACAACTGAGCGCTACCGTCTGTTCAGGCTGTTCTCAGAAATGGTTAGGAGATACCTCAGAATTTTGTTAAGTTCCAAAATGTAAGCAGTTAATTTAACAGCCTTGTTCAGGACTGATGGTGTGGGCCAGCCCCAGCTGCAGGCTACAGTCGTTACCAACAGATCCTTAACTAACTACGGTCCTCTGTTTGTTGGTCTCCTTGATCACGCGTTTGTAAGGCATCTAGCAAAGCATGAGAGTGTTTTCTGGGACCTCTTTATAATCCTGGAGTGCAAACAACAGGAACAACTTTGCTCACAAATAATTTAAAGTTCCAAGTTGTCACGGATCACTAAGAAGTGACAACTGAACACTGGAAGGAGGACAGACATTCTGCTGGCTTTCACCTTCATCTGGGAGCTGCCTGTGCCAGCAAAGTCAACTGTGGTAGCTAACAGTGTGTGTAAAATTTGCCTGGAACATTATTACAGATATACTCACAAGAGACCAGTTTAAAGCTTCGATCCTCCCCCTTTACCCTGCAAAGACAGCGATTTTTATTTTTTTTTAAACAAACTTTTTGAGGCTGTTTTTCAACAGAACAAAGGGGCTGTCAAAAAAAGTTAATTTTTTTTTTTAAAAGCAAATTAGGAATTCAGCTCTTCTGATAACACATTTTTAGTGAGATCAAGATATTTACAGCCTCTTAAAAAAATACTGCATAGCTCAGTCTCCCTTCAGTAAAGGTCTTCTCAATTATATTCTTCGAAGCCATGAAAACTAATTTTGCAACATCACTTACAACCTTGTCTTTGTGAAAAGGTTTTTAAAACGTTTCATGTATAAGTTTTCTTTAGCTTCTACTGCCCGGAAAGTATCTTTTTCTTGATCAGTTCCGCCCAATTTGTCACACTGAACTCACTGCTTCGTTCTTTCCAGCTCATCTCCCATCTTCTCTGCCCTTTACAGGCATACTTTAATAGCTTTGTCACTTCCATCCTGAGCAGACAAGGCACTAGCATTTTGAAATGCTAAAGATACACTTCTCATTTCTGTTGAATCTTCTAGAAGTACTTCCAGAGTTGTGTTCATAAGCTGAACACACCAGTTAAGATTTTTTCCTCCTATTTTCTTATTAAACCTCACATAAAATTTGACTTATTTGCACTCACAAAGCAGGAAACCCTTGAGACACAAGTGGAACAAATACAAAGGTCAACGAGTGTAGTAGGCTGCAGCCCCAACAGCTTTCTCAAGAAATCACAGGAATAATAAAGGAATGAAAGAAGTCACTTTTAAAAGACGTATCTTAATCCTGAAAGGTGTTACAAAACTTTTATCACCGATGGTTTTTGGACCTACCATCTAAGAATATATGGGAATTTACCTGCTCAAAAGCTATTTCATCTACTGAAGTTCAACATGTTAAAACACATTGAGTTTATGTATTTTGTACTAAAAGTATGCTTAGAAACAAAATTACCTTAACCTTACTTTCAACATGCTATCAAGCGTCTTAACTACTGAACCCAACTAAACTGAAAAACGGGAAATTACCTTGTACCTCAGCAGTCAGCATGGTTACTTTGAACAACACTTATGTATATCAGGCTCACGATGGGGTTGTTTGGATTGATTTTAAAATTAGACTGGGAAAAAAAAAATTCATCCTGAAACAAGGCTGCAAGTTTCCTTATGCCATAAACAAACTAAGTTGATAGAGAATACTGTTTCCTCCCCCCCCTCTAAAACTGTGAGAGCATGACAAAAGTAACAAAGGAAACATTAATTTGGGGGCTTTATTTAATTTTTCTTTTCTTTTTTTTTCTTTTTTTTAAGATGCTACATAGTCAAACAGGATTGGTCTTTTACGGCATAGGACTAGTTTACTACTAATATTTTTTCCCCTAGATAGACTTATTTACATACAAAAACAGTTTCCTGACCACTGTTTATCCAATGCTCAGATGATCAAAACTCCCAACAATTGTGTAGTGCCCAAAACACCAGGAGGCAGAAGAATCTCGCATCACTACAGCAGCAAATTTTTAGTTCTAGTCACTGGCTTTAAACAGGTGCCTTTTCATACCATATAGTATTAGTCAATTTTGTGACAATAAGGAAACATGAGATGAAATACATTAAATAAGTTAAATATGCATTAAACATCTCTGAATAACATTTTAATTCAACTAAATGAACCAACAGCAATGTAGCTTGGTCCCTTTATGAGAACAAGGCATTGACCTTTAGTCCAAATGAGCGTCATACCAGTCAATATATGCCTCTTAATGATGCCTAGCACATTCAGCATTGCCACATACAATTCTTTTCAGCTTCTCACTATTCATTTAAGTGCCAAGAAATTGGTAACTTGCACAGAGTTGAAGACACTGACAGAAACTGTTAAATTTATGAGCAGAATGGTGGATTAACGTATTTTACAGAAGTTATCAACACCTCCTGCCTAACCCAGCTCCAAACATCCAATAGGGCCAGCTCCAGCAGTGGAGGAATATTTTTTCTATTTTTCCTTTTTTTTTTTCTTTTTTTCTCTAAAAAGAGGTAATCCAGCAACATGTACCAGGGTCTAAGAATGTTTAAAATGACATATACAATATTCCATGGTAGTGTTAAATCATGATTTTCTCCCCCCCTTCATCACTGAAGCATATTCTCTTTCGTTCATTCACTCATTGTACATTTTAAACTTTCTAGATTATGTTACATAGTATTTGTGCAGGGGTAATTTAAAGGCAAGACCTGTGAGATGTCATACATTAATTTTTTTTTTTTAAACATTGTTATGAATAAATTTAATCCAATGATATGGCAGAACCATCAAACCAATTTACAATTTCCAGCATGCTGCCTCTACAAGGCTATTTTTCCTATAATTACACCAAAGACAAAGAACAAAACCACCAAAGCAAGTAGTCTGGAGCTGAGCCCTTCGTCCTTGACAGCAGCTGCAGAAGCAGATATTGGGTTGTTTGTCTGGGGTGCCTTCCTCATCCGCAGTCCATCTTCTTCCTAAAGGAAGATATATTGATTACTTCTACTGAAAAAAAGCTTTAAATATCCACCCTTATCATATTTATTTTAGGTGGGCATAATAAAATGGGCGAAAGCTAATTTACAGCTAATTTAGAGCTCTATTTCCTAGATAATCCTGAGAAGGAAAGGGTAGTGAGGTAGGAGAGGAATTCTGTATCTACTTGATGAGCAGAGCAAAACCACATGCTCTTGGAAGTTTTCTCCTGCTGACTAAGGTAATAGGGGAAGCAATGAGGAAGCCTGCAAGAACGCTTGTCCAGGGTCTGGAGACAGCTCCAGAACTTCAAAAACAGTGACGGAGGGAATGACATGAAGATGCTTTTCTTGCTCTGTAAGCAAATATGGTACTGTTGGGGAAAATGCTTTTCAATATAACTAAGAGAGGTTGTGAAAAATATACAACTTTAAGGCAATTATACTCATCATTCCCCTAGTTAGATGTCACAAGCAAATTTTACCAGCATTTGAAGGGAAATCTATTTCCCTCATCATATTAATGCTGACATTTTGACATGAAACTAATGGCAATAATTAGGATATTTTCTTGGTATGAGTTTGACAGCTCTCTTGATATAAAGATGTATGAGACAACAGATAAAACAACATCATAACACCAGATATTACCATTTCAAGTGGAGATGATGTTCCCCACATCTTGATCTAAACTGTTGTGCAGCACAGCTGTGTGTTAGCACACTCCATTCCACACACAGAGCACTTTAGGAGAGGGTAAAGTGAGCCTTTTGTGACCTAACTTGTATACAGCTGAAGCTGTTAGACTTTATGTGATACAGTATTATAGTGCAGAAGTGTAAGATACTGAAGCAAAAGCCTCCAGTCTATACGTAAATAAAATACTCAAGAAATAAAATTGTAATAAAAATTACTGCAGCCTTAAAAATTGTCAGGTAAGTGAAATTCAAAAGGCTCAGTGTATGTCAGTGTTTCTCACTTTTATTATTTATTCATTAAAAGTTACAGACTACCTGATACCTCACTACTGCTACAAGTCTGGATGGGGACAACTGACTTTTGCAAACAATAAAATGTTGTTTACCTTTATAGTAATTTTACTGCTAGAAGCAACACATTTTCATTTTAAATATTTTAACTTCCTTTTGACAGCGACTCTAGCCTGACACTGACAGCACCTGGTGGCTGGCAGTAATTTAACATTGTTTTCTGATGTTTTACAGATGTTTCTAACACTCCACAAAGGGAACAAACAGCTCACTGTTTTAAGACGTTACTGTAAGACATCAGCTCAATTCTAGAATAAACACTCTACAGGAGTTATCAAGACTGATTTGCAAAAAAATAAAATCATATAGTACTTATAGTACTGTGAAACGCTGGCAAAACAAGAACACAAGGAGAAGTTAAGGTCGTGTCTCAGCTATATACATGTTATTTCTATGTGCAAAACAAAACTGGTTTACAAATGTTTAAAGAATTTCTTCATGCATCAGCCAGCCAAGCAGCATCCAAGCTGACAGAACAGAGTTCCTTTCATTGGGCTCCAATAGTCACAAATTCTAAATTTTCATTGGTGCTGTTCTCTATGAAACTAGACATTTACAACAAATGAAACTACTGTAAAAAGAGTTTTTCAGCATGGTGATAAAGGCTTCTCAATTACTTGATTTCACAGTGATGTGCTGGATATGACAGGAAGCATATTTCCTGTTAATCTGTCTTACTCTGGTCATTTTAACTGCATGTTATAGGTGCAATTACTAAAACACTCAGTATTTGCATGACACTGCCCTCAAGCTCCCATCAGTTTGAGAGAACAGGACCAAATCCAACACTGAATGCTTAATTCAGACTGAGAAAATTAGGTGAGAAAAGAAAATAAGAGGGAATTCATTACTTTGGGTTGCTATCCAATCAGTTTTTCTGACTGCATGACTTGCACGCTCCTTTCAAAGGAAGCGCCAATTTCAACACTTTTTCGCAGCTTATAGAAAAGAAACCTAAATTATCTTTTAATTTATAGACAATATTAAAATATTGTGCCAAGGTCAGGTAACCAAACTTCTAAGTCGGAAGCTTCTTTTTCAGGAAAGGGGTAAATCTGGAAAAAAAAAAAAAGTACCTTTACCTTAAACTGTTTATTCTCCTCTCGTAACCTCTGAACTTCTACTTGAAGCCTCTTATAGTCTTCCATTACTTTCTTAACTTCAGTATCATCCAAGGAAGAACTTATTGATTTAGACATTACAGAGGAATCTGTCTTTGTTGCAGTTGTGGATACAATTTTATTTATTTCTATGTCATGCTGTTAAAAAAGGATAGAGTGATTGTTGGTTAGTTATTAACACCACACCACACACCTGATATTTAGGAAGAGAATCAGGTAAAATTGTCTGTGCACACCTGAAATGTGCCTGTAACAGAAGAAATAAACAACATTTTTCCTTCTGTAACCTTTACTTCCCCTTTCTGTTTCACAGAAAACACCAGATCAGCAGCAATAAGTGCAGACAGAATGACCTCGACTTTTCAGTCCCTGCATATATAGAAAAGGAAATATCCTTAGACCATGTCCCACAATATGAATGGGAACTTACTTGCTCACAGCCTGCTTTTGGAGTATTAGTGCTCTCCTCACCTCTCACTCCCCAAGCACAACACGAGCAGCTACCCCAGGACCCAGGGTATTGCTAGGAACTACCCACCTGCTCTGCCGCAGTTCCCTCCCTCTTCGGTCCCCACAGCTGGCTATCACCTCTCCATCCTTCTGCATTTCTGTGGTGATGGAGGAACTTGCAACCCAAGTTAGGAAACAAGCTGCAAACCTCCAAACCCTCCTCCCTTTCCTGCCTTTGGATCCTCTCCATGTTCTGCACTTTAGAAGGCAAAGGGCCTGGCTCTCATAAAAACCAAACCACTCTCTCTCCACCCAAACTGCTACCAAAGTCTTAACATGAAGATTTTCTCTGTATGAATAAAGTAATAGGATCTTGTTACTACTTGTGTTTTGTTTTGCCCTAATGAATTTTATGGATTACAGAAAAAATTACAACTAAATAGAAGTTTATACATTTTTACATACAATATTATAGCTGCTAATTGCAATATAATCCCTAACTGCATTTGTGTCTTCCTTACTAGCTTTCTACCAATTTACTTGCTAAAATCAGTGTTGTATCAAGGAAGCAAAGGGGAGTGTTGGACAGGCAAATTTATATTGCTGACGGTTATAACTGCTTCAGTAAAAACTCTGAGCTTTATGACCACTATCCAGCATCTTTCAATTTTTTTTTAAATATTCTTTATCCTGTGATCTTTCACTAAATGAAAACAGGTCAACCCAAAGATTTCTTTGTGCTTGTGTTGTACTTACATTGTTCAAATTGGCTGCTAGTTACATTAAGCATCACTAAGATTTGAAATAGTTTATATTGCGTTTTCAAAGGGTGATGCCACCCAGGCAGTGAAACAGAGGGTTCTGTCTTTTGCTTATATAGCTGTCTGTGTAAACATGCCATTTCACATGATTTACTGTGGTATTAGGTTAAAACACTCAATATGAATCTGAAAATACTCACAGGCTTATCATTTTCCGCTGGTAGCTCAAACACACACCTAAGTTTCGAATCCATGAGTTCTTCAGGTTTTGCTTCTTTCCACTGGAATAATTTAATATTAATTAAATATTAAACATATTAGTATAATAAGGCAGATAGAAAATGCAGTGTATTATGTAAACAAATCACACCATCTTACTCAGGAAAAACTCCACAGGTGTTTATCACATTACCATTAACCACATACATGATGAAAAATGAAACCAAATACGTAACTGAGTGGTACCGTAAAGAAAGACCAGATACTATGAAGTAAACCATTCTAAATAGTCTGAAACTTACACAGGTAATTTATGAGAGAACGGGGAGTTGTGTAAGAGTAATTAGCATAGATAGGGGGAGCTATGGTCCTGATTTAAAAAAAAAAAAAAAAAAAAAAAAAAAAAAAAAAAAAAAAAGGAGGAGTGCATTCAAAGGAAGGGAAAGATAACAAAAACCCAAATCAGTAACAGTGCCAGTTCTGAATTCTTTGTTCAGCGGAGTTCCGAGGTTTTCTTCCTGACTGGTATGAACTACAGGACTGCTCTTCCCCCCTCCTTGTTTTCCACCTCCTTATTTTTCAGCATCAATGTCTAAACAATAACAGATGTGCTACATATAGAAAGGGATAGCTTCCTCTCTCATCCTTCTCTCCCCTTCAGCTAGGGAGTCTACCATAAAAAAGTTTCCTTCCATTTTTTTTAATAGGGATTAACAGTTACAAATCTTTGCTCGATATCAGCTGTAACCCAAACTGAAAAGATTGATTCATAGTAGTGACATACAGCAAGAAGTGTCCACATTTATGTCCTGGAGTTCCCACATGCTTCTCTTCACTTTGACCATATTTCTGGTAACATGGTATTGCTCAGCGTATCTCAAGTAGGTGTCAAATTATGGCTAATCCCTGTGCAACCTGAAGTAGTATTTAACTCATCCTAAAAACCTGAATCGTACTTCAGCTCTTCTGTGGCTGAAGTCAGAATTCTATTTCGAGCTCACTGGCTGCCTGTGAAGTGTTGAAAGCTTTATAGTACTCTAGTAATTTGTCTCACCTGTTTATCCCGAATAGGAAGAGATTTGGAGAGTGGTAACAAAACTGAGAACTGATCAAGTGTTATAGGAAAAGAAATCATATTGGTCTGGACAGCTCTGGAAAACTAAAGGGCCATCTAGGTCCTAAAAAACATTCTTTGCTAGCAAAATAACATTTTTCACAGTATAAAGTAACTCATAAAAATTAAAGAGTTAGAAAGAAAGGCAGACTGGCTTATCTTTCTAGTGATGCAATCATTTTATTACTATTGCTGTTTCTTCCACTAGATCTTATTTTGAGGCCATTAAACAAATATAGTTCCATGAATCTCTTTCAGAAGGGAAATCCTTAACCCCTGCAGAGTGCCACAGCTTAAAAAAGCTATTCAGAAGAAGATGCATATTGTAAAGACTACTGTAAAAAAGCCATCATATGTACTCCGAGGTTTTTTGGGGTTGGCTGTTTTCGTTTTAAGTAATATGCATACGTACAAACACATACAAGCCCCACACTTTAGAGTAATGGCCTTTTTTCTTTTTTATGTCCTCAATACCTACTGAGTATTCTCCCAAGCTAACAAAAGCTAGACTAGAAAAAGCTTCCTTGTGCCTTCTTGCAGTAGCAAATCTTGCTGTTATAGGAAAGCCACCAGTTGACATACTGGTTTGTTCCTTTCCAAGTTGTCTTAATGTAGCCCGACACATTATTTCTACATCTTTTGTCCTTCTTTGCTTCAGCACCTACATGCTTCTGTTACTCTTATTTGTAATCCACAGGACAAAAATCTATGAAGGCCTTTCATTTAAAAAAGCCACAACAGACATAGGTAGGGATAAAGAAAAATACAATACTTGTAAATCACCCTCCTGGTTCTTGCCGGGAAAAGGAGCTTCTCAAGGGAAGACTCAAGACTGGGAGTAGAGGCATAAAATATAGAAGATGCCACAGACTTAGAAAGTATTCTATATATTCTTAGAATATATAGTTCAAGATGGTCTTTCTAAAAAAATAATATATTGAAAAAAATTACAACTACTTAACATTTGTTTCATGGCTTGGTATCCCATTACTGACAGCAGCGTCCTAAAGAAGCAACCACAGACACCAACTGTGTCTTTCAGTGCAAGACTCCTGGGACTTGAAATAAACAGAAAACACCTTGCCATGCACAGAGATGGAAATCTGGCAAAGCTTTCAAGGATCATTCCAGTGTGGCTTGACAACAGCCCTTAAGAATGCAGTATAAGGTCTTATAAAATTATACAATCAGAAACAAGTCCATTTTAATTAATTTCAATACTTACTACTGCTTCCATATCTGAAGTATCAGCTGGAGCAAACATAGACTGAACCATAAACTTGTGTTTACTTTTCTCATTAGGGTCATAGTCAAAAGGCTGTAGCATCACTGCAAGAAAAACCCCAAAACACATTATGTTAACATTGCTCTGATGCACAGTCATGTACTGATGATACAGTTACCAGATTTGAGAAATACAAACATTAAAATGGTTTCAAGTTGTATGTCCGTTATGACCAAAGCAGCAGCTGAGATCAGGAACCTCACTTTAAAACAAAATTTTAAAAGAGGATAAGAGAAACAGACTTCTTCAGTATGTCTAGATTTTTGGCTGAGAATCTTGGAAATGCTGATCACTGTACAATATTCCGTACACAATTATGGCAAGATAATAATAGTAATTTATAGTAAATAGGATCATTTACATATCTTCTGGGACAGAGGGAAAGATTCTCAAAGAAAGCATGTTTTTTTCTTCCTCCATCCTTGGGGCAGAAGTAACAAGCTGGCATTTTGATTAGTTGTACACACAGTATTGCTGATGGTTCCCAAGAAAAGCTACAGAGGCGAAGTCCAACATTTTAAATCCTGAGGTTCAAGTCTCAGGATGGAAATTTCCTCTACAAAGTTTAAGAGTCTCATGGTGTTTGTTTTATCAAGTACAAGTATTTCTCTTCCAAAAAAAAGTTGCTGAAATTTTGTTACCAATTTATAACTGGAAGTTTATGGTTAAATGCTATATAAACTTCGCCTCTGAAAGGTATACAAGAAATGTATTTCTCTCCATTCAAAAATCACAAACATTCCAGAAATTACTTATGCAGAAAATGACTGTGTTCAGGACGCAAAGAGCAAGGAACGGCAGGTTGGGGCTATGGGTGTGCTTTTTTTTAAATTTTATTTTATTTATTTAATACTAGGAATTTCCATGTCTCTTCTTTTTCGGTAAAGAACTAACATGTTAAAGTAACTTGCAGAGGGAGAGTTATGTATTTCATTTACATGGAATATTCTTTAATCACAGCGGTCACTTAGAACCCCTACATTTTGCAAATGACACCTAGATACATGCCGACATTAGCTAGTGTGACATTAACAAACATGGGTTTGGCTTCAACATGAGACAGAACATATGTGAAAATAAGCAAAGCAGTTTACACAAACATGTTTTTAGATACTGCAAAAAGCTACCACCCCCTCAAATTTAAAACGAAGCTTGCATATACTGGAATTACTGCTAACACAAAAAAAGGTGTAAGGTTTAAAAATTCACATTTTACGACCCATGAGGCTACTTCAGTCCCTCAATTCACTCACTAAGAAGAGAAGCAGTTCAAGAATTAGGATTACTTTCAGGTATTAGTGCTATTAACATTATGTACCCAAATTCATATGCACTAATTGCAGGAGTTTATTGTATAAAAGCGATATCCAAAGATCCCATTTATTGCAAATGAAGGCAAGTCAAACCAATTTGCCTCCTTCAATGAGCAGAATATGTTATGGCTGTGCCATCTTTCTTATGCACACAATCTGTGGCTATCAACAACCACATGCCTTTTAAAGCCAGAAGAGAAGGAAGACAGCAAATTCTCTCAGATGAGGTGCTTTAAAAGTTATTATACATTTTTAACTCACCTTGCAGTAATCAAACATTAGTCCAAAATAAATGTTTGCAAATTAACAGGCTACTTTTAAAACTGTTTTTCCAAACAGAAGTGACTGCACTGTGAAAGCACACACATTTCAACATTGCATGATACATCACTGAAAAGCAGCAGCGTAATTTTTTCTCCCCTGTAGTAGACACCTAACTTATTTCAAATCTACAAAATGTATAAGATCCAACTGGGTAGTCAAAACTATCCACTGTTTATGGAACTTCTCCAGATCTGCACTTTTATCAGTTTGCTTTGCTGAGTGCAACTATAAGCTCATTTGAAAATCATTATTTCCTAAGTGATAGTGCTGAAGCCATTCTCAAACGCTAAACGATCGCTACTCTGAATTCCATTCACTGAATCATAAGAGCAAGCAGCTAGAGAGGGCTTGACAGTACAAATGTTGTTAGCACTTGTATTTTTAGATCAATACATGAAAGCCACATTTGCTGAATAATTTGTGTCAATGTCTTGTAAGCCAGATGGGAAGCTCAAAAATATGTACTTTGTTCAAGAGGAAGCCAAACCATTTCAACATTTATTCACATACTATTGGGGGTTTCTGTGAAAGATCAGTTCCATGTAACTGCCCTAATTGCTGGAGTATTTGCTGCTGTGAATGTGGCTCCTTTGTTTTGACTGGAAATTAGAGACCTTATGCAAGAACTACATGAAAAGCGTATGTTCCTACAAAATGCCTTATCAAATCAGTCATCTCATCTGGTCAAAAGTTTCTGACTGGCTTTCATCAGAACCCAGAGCTCTAAGAAACAAAATGATTAACATGATCTTCAAGTTTACTAGCACCAGCATCCATTAGGCAGAGATACGTATTTCAATCACTTTCTAAATTGATCACCCTACAGCTAAAGCACCAGAAGTATTCTACCACAAGCAAAAACTGCAAAGTCATTGAGAGATCAATGGAATGAGGAGTAACGCAAGTTGTATTTGTCAGCCCACTTGTCTCTCTCAAAATTCAAACACGAAGAACTGACCTTACGTACATCCTGTTCTGAAATGTTTCCAAAGAAATGGATACCAGTTTTCTCACACATTCCTGCTATACCCCCCATATTTTACGCAAGGCCCCCTATAGATAGCAAAGGAGAGGCGGTGACCACATAATACGTTCTTTCCTTTTCCTAGAACAGTTTACTGGCAAAGTTAATAACAATTGCAGAAGCCTTAAACTCTTCTGGTTTTCCTAAAGTAAATCTGCTTTTTCAAGGAACAGAGGAAATCTGAAGCAAGGAACGTGGAAGGAGGCAAAACTCTACCCCTAACACCTGCTAGGATCTAGCACTCCCTTCGAAGAGCAGAAGGAACAGAAAAGTCTCCCTGCTCAGCTAGTCAGGGACTAATACTGCCCTTACGCTTAAATATCAAAGAAGGGGAAGAGTTATTTACTTCTGGTGCACTCCAAGACATCAATCACAGTAACTCCTGGCCTTCTGGTAAACTAAATAAGCCAGACTCGGGGGTCCTCTCCGGGCCAGGCTCCCCATTCATTCTCTGCACCTGTTCTGGCTTGAACTCCTCTATATGAGCTACTCTAATTATACATCCAGGAAATTTTGCTAGTGCCTTGGACAATAGCATTTATACCTTCTTATCCCTTCCGTTATCCAGCCTGTTTGCACATTCTACATTTGTCTTATTCACAGCCACATTATGTCAGCATCTTGGTCACCCTTTCCAGCCCCCTTCATTTAACAAGCTTGTGATTATAGCAGGAGTATTTTATTCTCCAAGTATGCAATTCTGCAGTTTTTCTGATGAAACCCATCCTCTGTTTCTCTTACTGTAGCCTTCAAGGACACCCAGTTCTGCTGCGTATCTTCAGCCTCCCAACTTTACATCATCATTGGGGGTTTCTGTGTACTCTTTTTGTGCCAGAATTGCTTATAAAAGCATTAAACAAGATTAGTACCAAGAATCATTCTCAAGAAACGTCACTAGTAACTTCCTGCTATTACATTTCCATCCACCACATCACTGTTTACTCTTTAAGTAGCCCATTCAATAGTCTGTGAATCTATTTCCCTTTTCTAGCTTTATTGATAATTTTCCCAAATGGAACTGCATGAAATTCTTTATGGTCTGGATAGATCAAATCTACTACACTTACATCACCTCTACATAAAATACCCCAACCAGCTACAGGGACAAGCCTCAAGATCATTGTGCAATTTGATCAGCTCTGCTAGAGGTGAGCAAAGGACATTCGCGTCTACAGAAACAGGCAGAATCCACTGCACCACTTCACATTTGTTCCATGTTTACATAGTTCTTACTGTAAATATTTCAATAACACTAAAAAATGAATCTGTGAAGCTCAAGATAGATTCTTCTAAAGCAAGCAGACAAAACCAAACCAAAACTTGGCAGTCGCTACACAGTCCTGGGATGCCTGGGGGAAGAGCGTGCAGCAGCGAGGCTGCCTCAGGAGAGTCAGGGGCTGCAGCAGTGGACAGGACACAATCGGTGTCTTAGCGAAAGGGGCAGACCCACTGCAACCGAAGAGAACAGCAGCTGCAGAAGCCCCCTCCTGAAGGCAATGCAAACTGCCTTTTCAAAGTCAGGCAAGTTGACATAAGACTAAAAATCCCCCCCAAGGATATTCACCAGCAACCTAAGGATAACGTCAGCTTCTCCACATTTTTAGGAAGCATGTTCAGACTGCTCTCTTCAGCGGGACACTGTGCACAGATGGTACCATCTGTACTTCCTCTCTCCCCCCATTATACACCTATCTGCAGACTCATCAGCATCTGCTTATATTTTTTCACTTTTCCTTTGTAATCCATTCATGCCTTTTATTTAGATTTCAACCTCTCGGAAGGCACAAAATCAGATATCTTTGTTGGAATAAGACATGTTTAACAAAAATGGAATGTGTGCAAATACCCTTCTTTTCAAAGTATTTAAGACCAAATGCAATGAAATCAGATGACAGCGCACACATACACTTCCCGACAGTTACATAAACTCAGCTGTTAAAATTACATGCCATTATATAACAGGTGAAAACACGGGCTACAAACCTGACATCACAGCAAGCAGCGCATGCTGACAGGGCCTTAAATGCAGATATTTAAGAAAAGCTGTGGTATGGCATAAGTAGTCAGCATTTGACACTCCACTAGAAAAAAGCAAGCTTTACTTTTCTAGCGTTTTATACATTTTAAATGACCCATCATACTAGTATGAAATAAAGTGGAATAATGTTCTGATTGCTGCCTCTATCTTAGGGCAGAACATCTTCTCATACACTTAACATCGAAATATTACAGACAATTTCACAGGAGTTTAAGAAAGGTCTCTGGTTTCTACAGCCCAGGGATGATAAGCCTGCCCCAAACTCAGCTTCAGTCAGTAAAATTCTGAAGAAACTTATAAATTGTTCCAGAGCTTCATGCCACTATACTTAGGCACTGATTTTTTTGAGAGATTTTTGGAGACAAAAGGAGCAGTACCAATGCAGTGCTACCAAGCAGCTGTGTTAAAGCCAGTCAGCAATTCTCAAGAGGACAGATTGCATATAGTAAATACAGCCCAATTAGTTTAAATGTCCAGAAGTTATCACTGAATTAACTACATTCTAATAATTTCTCATCAGTAGTATTTTCACTAGGTTTGGAGGAATTCAAGTCCTATTTTTATGCCCTGTGCAAGACTTTAATTACATGACTGAAAAATAACCAATTCAGAGGCAAAGAAACAGTTTCTATTTATTTTTCACTTCATTAACTCCAAAATCAGCCCTCTGTTCTTAAGCAACATTACTCCAAAGCGAAGGTTAAACACATCTCCCCCCATTCTGTGAATCTGAAGACAATTCTGTTCTGTACATTAATGGAAGTCCCCTCTTTGATCCCCCCATCCAAAAGATCCCTTCTGCTAATCAGAACCAAAGACTGCCATCTTCAAGCCCAAAATTAGGTCCCATGCATGGTTTAAAGGAGCTACCAGGAGTGCAATACATACAGCTCTATTAAAGAGAAATTCAACCACAGCACACGATAAAGACAGCTTCGGTTTAGAATGTTTTAGGAAATAAGGAATTAACATTTATAACCCCAGAATTCTGTAACACATCTACCTATAAATTTACCTTCATATATTACCTAAAGAACAATGAATGTGTACTACTTGCATTTTAAAATATAGTATTAATGTAAGGACCAGCAATTTAGGATTGTTATTTATTATTACTAAGTTATTATCAGCATGAAAATATGTAGAACACAAATGTGAGCTTGTGATTAAATATACCATAGCCATTTGCAAAACTAACTGAATCATAAATCACTATAAGTAAAGTTATCAGAAAAGGGAAATTTTTCAAAGCTATGTAAGCAAGAGCAAAGCATAGCTTAGGGTTAGCACAGCAATCCCTCATAATGGGATACTTTAAGTCAAGTTTTGGACTAGATCCATATTCTATCTGGCATGTCGCTTAGAATAGTCGGGCTGGAAAAGCAAGTAAGATGTAGGCATGCTGGTAGCATAATGTAAGATGGTTCATACAACACTCGCCTATACTATATTCTGCTCAAGGTACAGCGAAGGGTCATCATAAGCAGAAGTTTAAGAAAACACTCAAATGTTGAGATCAAGATGACATTTAAAAAAGCATGGTATGTGCCAGCAAAGGAAGCGGGCTTTCAATTTTGGAATTTCATCTAAAAGATGAAAAGAATCCACATCTTTATAGCATGAAGATAATTTGTAGCTAGAAACCATGCTAATTTTCATTATCACTTCATTGATTTCTAAGCATTTAATATGCTTGCCTGCAGCTAGTGTAGATGACAGACATTTTACTTGGGAATTGTCCCGAGTTTTAAAAATCTCAATTTCTCTCTAGAGAGCTTTTTCATTTACATATTAGTAGTTTCAGAGCTTACGGGATACGTTCTAGCCTTCTCCTGAAGCAGAAGTGCTTTGCCTGCCCGACCTGTAGCTACCACGTTGCACCGGTTATGTCCTCACTGTGACATTCCCCAGAGATTAACTGCAAGTGAGGCACAGTTCTGCAATCATATGCACGCTCAATTTGACACAATAGAAATCCCAAAGACAACAGATCAATGGGTGTGCAAATGTAGGCATGCACAAGAAGACTTACAGGATTAGAGTTTCTTAATGTAACAGTGCAAAGTATTTTTGTGATCAATTTTTGTTTTGCTGAAGGAAGCTCTCCAAGGGTGAGGTGTTTAAATATTTTACATTTTATTAAGTAGAAAACTCAAGTCTTCATTTTTACATTTTGATTTTTTTCAAGTAAAAAACAGTAGTTTTATCTCCCAAAATTTTTTATTCCAGACTAGAAAAGTTTGGTAAGAGACTAACAGCAAATTGTATAACCTATCAGTAAGTAATTTTTCTTACCATGCCAATACTAAAATTTATTAAAAATAGTAAAACAAATCTGAATGTTTATATAAATAATTTTCTTAACTAAAAAGTCAGACTTTATTCATGCAGTATGCCACTACTACATGCTTTGATAGAATTCTTTATTAAAAACATGGATTGGAGAAGTCATTGAGAAAATACATTGCTTTCAAGCATGTATCATCAGCAAGTAAATAATATACAGACATTCTGTTTATGGGAAATACTCAACTCTATGCTTTCAAAGTAAGCCACTTCTTTGCTTTTCCATTACCAAACTTAGGCAAGTAAAGAGCTACTGACTCATTAGAGAAAATCACTAACTTTTCCTATGGAACAGCAAAGATTTAGTCACTTGACATTTCTAACACCAAAGCATATTGCATCTTCAAGGAACACAAAACAAGCATGGTTTGAAAGTAAATGTTTTCATTATTGGTTGTATTAGGCAGTTTGGCAACATCCCACATCAGTCTAAACAGTGTGGCTGCAGTCTACCTAGTTTTATCCCTACCTTGATGTGCCTGTCCAAGCATTTGTTTGACCCTGCGGTGAGCTGGTTCAGGAAGTTAAGCTGGCGAAAAACTAACCGTACAAAAATAATCCCACAGGGAGGGCAGGGCTGATTTGGATAGGTTGGCTAAGACTGTTATTGAACTATATAAATAATTTATGTATTTCTCCCCTGCCCCTCCCCAAACAAGATGTAAAAACAAATCTATTACTGCTAGACCAGGAAAAACGGAAGTAAAGATATATGAAATGGCTGCTTCTCCATGAAATCACAACCTCTTGCTTTTACAAACATTCAACAAAATACTTTCAGATTGCAAAGCATTCCAAAAAATAGTTGATTAGAAGAAGCTATTTTCAATCACCAAAAACCCGCTTGAATGACTCACCAGAAACATTAATTGATGTTCCTGCATCAATAATTCCACTGTTAGGCCTTACACAGTATCTACGTGGTGCTGTGGTCTTAACTTTGAAGCACACATTTCTGTCTGTAGGATTGCCGAGTTTCAGGTTTGTAGTGACAACATCTGTGAAAGGACCTGAGGAGGAGAGCAAAAGCAGACTTGAAATCACATATAAAGTACTTTCAAGCAGAGGCTAAGCAGGCTCTAAATCTCTGTTCACAAATATTATAAAGTAATTAGATGTTCAATTTCCATCTATGGCACATACAGATAATCGTGCACACAAAGCTGAGGATGCAGTGAGGCCTCTGAGCATTCTGATGCACAGCATGCTCCAACACTCACAGCGCAACAGCTGAAGTTGATCATTAACAGCAAAACAAAAAGGGGGAAATCATTTATACGTGGTGCCAACACAATAACATGGCATTCAAATGATGCCAAATTCTCTGCTGTATCACAGTTACTCCATTCCAACTACTGAATCCCAGTAAATCCAGGCTTACAGAGAGATACCATATATACCTATGTTATAAATGATAAACAGGGGAGTACAGTACAGTAACTAGAAAGGGAATGATAAAGTGGCTAATACAGATTCACCTGCATATGCAAGCTGTACCTCCACAGAAGCAGGATTCCACCAGGTATTCAGAAATGCTGTACCATAACCAGCAAGATAAGCATTCAGTGTGCATCCAAGTCTTTTTTTTTTTTTTTTTTTTAATAATTCTCTTGACTACTAGAAATGATAAACCAGAAGAAATCTTCATAAAACAGCCTACCTCACCCAAGACAGGAAACAACCATGTGGAAATAGGAAAATTCTTGGACACTGAGAGCAGTGGCAAAGATTTCTATATTAGCAAAGCCAGAATCAAACCATTGTCAAGTTCTGCAACACCAAGTGCAGGCAAATCAATCTCTCACAGGCTCACTACCTAGTTGAAACTGCCCAAATCCCTCAGGTTAGAGGAAAGGCTAGTTACTGGTCTCCTACAAGACAACAATAAATCAGACAGGTAGCATGCAACTGCAGTGCTTGCTCAGATGGTAAAGACGTAAAATTGAAAGAAATATAACCACACTTCGATCAACTGTCTTCTGCATAGAAGTAATTCATTTGATGCCTGAATAAAATATCTTCATCTATCCTCAGGAGCAAAAGCAAACTGGTCAGAAAAAGCACTGAACATTTCCTTGCAGAAATGACAGCCCGAAAATTTAAAAAGGGTGAATGATGATATTAAAAATACTAGTGGCAACATTCCACCATCCTCCTCCTGCAGCACGGCTGGCTTAAAGTAATTTATGTTTGCTTTCTTTTCTACAAATTCATCACACAAATTTGTCTCCTAAGATGATATTTAATACAGCTGTAAAAGTATTACAGTCCTGCAACCTTTATCCTTGATCCATTTTGGTTTACATAATTAGAAGGGGAAAAAACCCCAAAGCAATCACACACACGAAAAACCCCAACCAGACAACAATGTAGCACCATTTTTGCCTGCACTCTGAACAAGCCAGCTTTGCATTTACAATGCAACCTGGTAGCAAAAAAATTGAAGCAATAAAATCTTCAGATCACATGACAAAGATTTCACTAAACCTGTGCCTGGTGAAACACTGAGATGTGAAAGAGAATGAAACACAGCTGTCAAGTTTTCTCTGTGTTCTGCATGCAGAGAGAGACTTTAAGCCTAATGGAAAATAACTGGGCAGAAGCAGCCGTGAGCTGTTAAAGAAGTTAAACAAGCCAAACTATCAGAAAAATCCAGCAACCATTTAGGTGTGTAAAGACAGCAGCAGATTTTCAAGATAGTTCTAACTGGGAGAAGTCTAACATTTCAGAAGAAATTACTTGATGCCTAAGCATTAAGGATGTGCCTTTACTAAAAAATTACAGCTCGAGCTATTCCAACACAGAGGGAGGGTCGTCTGTACAAAGCCCTACATATGCAGCTGCATCCTCAATAGTGCTTTACTAGTCTGCATGCTGAGATAGATTTCCTGTGGGAAATACCATGTTTTTACTTGGCTGATCCACAAATGCGTGCAGGATTTGCGCGCCCCAGCATAGAGCTGCTGTTTGTAATAGTAATACAACAACAATTCTGTGTGTAAAATAATTTCCAAATGGAGTTACTTATTGCTAACATAGATCATACCAAAATATTTGGCAGCAAAACCTTTCACCAGACCAAATTCATTTCTTCTTGTCTGCTTGACATTTCCTCTTCTTTTCTGTCTGCTAAACTTTAAACAGTTTCTTTAGATACATTTTCACCAAATTACAGGTCAGCCAGCACAACTGTACTAGAAGGCTGACATCTGCTTTCAGCAAACTTGTGTGCTGGCATACTCCTTATGGCATTACTGTTAAAATACTGTAGCAAAGCAAAACAGAGCAGACAAATGCAGGATTAAAGTGCCATTATAGGTGTTTTGAAGTGTGCAAAAAAATAGACAACCGAGTATTACTTAGGGTAGTTAGGGCATGGCAGTGAATTATTATCAGCCTGGTTGGCCTGCCTTTTAAGAGCAAGGCCTATGGACTGCCAACTCGGGCTGAAATGAAACCTTGATAACCTGTTGTTAGATTACTATAGCCGAGGTTAGACGTTTTTGAGGGAGGTTGGGGTATGTGGGGGAACTGATCCCAGGATAAACACAAGCTAATTCTGTACTGGAGATACACCTTTGCTTTCTAACATCTGGATTTGTGCACTGCAGGTAAGGTTGGCTTGGGTATTAAGAGTTGTCGGAGACACACATCTACCCTGGAGCTTCATTTTTCAATGCAAGGCATTAGGACTTCTGGAATCATAGCCACAGACACAGTAAGATAAAACGCTCTACACTTCTTTCCAATGCCTTTGTCCTCACTGCAAGTGGATGGACTATTTATACAAGTATATGCAACACTTGGATAATGCCTATACCCTTAAGGTGGGCTGTAAGGACAATAACAATCAGTCAGGTTGGTGCATCTGGATGGTACTTGGGTTAAACGCAACAAGTTGACTCTGTAGTGAAGCCTGATTCTTACTGTGTGCCTAAACAGAAGCTGCACTCTTAAAAACCACCACCTTTATTTCATAACATTCAAAACAAAATAATGTATTTTTGATTGCTCTTAATATTTCTAGATAAGGGAAACTTATAGTAAGGCAGGATGCTTTCCAAATGACAATTCGCACTTCTTAAAAAAAAAAAAGGAACTATTTTTCTCCCGTGTTTTTAAAGATCATGAGAAAAATGACACTGGTGTCATCCCAAGGACAAAGTTATGGGAAACTCAGGGTCTGTACATGCATCATCTGACATTGGGTTGTCATGGGAACAAGCTGTCTAGAAGGAAGAATGTAGTTGTCTAGAAGGAAGAATGCAGTAAATTAAATTTGGCGGTGAAAGTTTGGAATATTCCACAAGGGCGTGATGACTTTCTCCTGCCAGTTAGAATAAAGTCAACTTGTGTTAATGCAAACTGGGCATCTAGTGATATGCAAACTAGCAGTACTACTTAAAGAAAAGAAAACATCACCCCATATACTCATGCAACAACAAACAGTAAGAGGTATCGTGGTTTTTCATAGTGTCACTTTTCAGCAGGGTTAGTTTCAAACTGCAGCTGTGGCTTTCCAGGAGCTATGCATACAACCCTTCACATTTGAAGATCAGAGCATTATCTCAGAATTTGCCACGCTCCATTTCCTATTCAAACACCAGTGCTGTATCAATCTTTCCTAAGTGTGCCATTCTGCAGTGTACTGCATTATAATATCCCAGATCATTTTAGTAATAATACAAAAGCCTGAGAATTAGGTCAAAAGAACATGATGTCAACTCTATTTAAATTTTAAATAAAACTCATTGCAATAAAAATTGCCCATAATCGTACCAGCAAATCCAGGCTGGTAACTTTTTGATCAGCACAATACTTGCTGTTTCTTGCCACTCGCTACTCACAGTAACCATGTTATACAGCTACATTGTCTGTACCGAACCTTAATATGATTATTCCCACCTTAACCAAAATTCTGTGCTTTAGCATGGCAAATAAACAATCCTCATACACATGTACTTTCAATGCAGCAAGAACACTGCTGTAGCACTGTTTGGCCTGTGAAAGAAGTTAGCACAAGTATCAGCAGAGGTAAAGCTTTGATGGCACAGGCTTGGGCAGGAACGTTCAAACCAAACAGGCACAGTCCTCTGCAGATTTGTATATGCAAATACTACTACATCTTTATAATTAGCTACACACATTAGTTGGGCTACAGTCCCAGGGTTGCTTTATTCCTGCATCAGTCCATCTCACTGCTGAAAGGGGAGGTGGTCTGACCTCTCATCTCCACCAACTGCTTGTGCTAGCTGCACAGTATTCATCTGGTTGCACAGAGAGCTGAGCCAGGGAGCTGCTCGGGCTGAAAATTAATCCACTTACAAGACAGGGAGTGAGGGAGGGGGCAGTGGGGAAGAGAAAAAGGAGAATCAGTTTTCAGCCAGATCAAGCAGCACTCAGACACAGCATCAGGGAAACTGCATCTGTCTGCGCAGCATTCTGCCAAATTAAGGCAACAAGTTCTCATATTTAGTAGGTTAAAGCTAGCACATCTAGGCATACACTCTGCAGTCACACTTTTTCTTGTAGAGTTGGCATAGCTGTTGAAAGTAATTAAGGAACATGCCTAATTTTTCTGTGCTTAAATCTAATGCAAATTATCATCTGCTTAAAGCCAGGCATCCTCTAAAAAAAATTTATTGAACTGGTACTTTTCAGAGCAAAAGCACTGCAGTAGCACTTGATACAATCGTAGTTGGGTCATGTTAAACTGGCAATCGTTGATTAACAAGACTAACAATAAATTCTTATCAAGCTGCCCATATTATTCCCAGAATATTTTAGATGCACTTTCATCATCTTTCCGTAAACAACAATTTTTGCCACCCCAACTCAGCACTACAGACACGTATCCAAAAGCAAGGTAATTAGAAACAGGCAGAAATACAGGCAGAGCTTCTAGTGAGACAACCCCTCTTGTACTTCCTTTGTGAAAAGCAGCAGAATGCAACAATAGGAGGGGAAGGACGTATTTCACCATGGTTTAATCCCATCGATGTGTCAGATGAAAGTCATTAATCACCTGACATATTAATCAGCCACAGAAAGGTAACCAAGGAATCTTTAATAAGGGAGATGGTGGAAAGCAGTAAAGGGGAAACTTAAATTGTTTTGTGGCTATTCTCAGGAGCCCAAATCCTACACATTGATTTGTCCTGATTAGTAGATGTCCACATGGAGCAATAATTCATCCGTGACAGAGACACATTGACCCTGCATGTATGAGTGGAGAGGGTGGGGGTTGAACATGATACTTCAGGCTCCATTGCCCGTCACACACACCACACTAGCTCATGCTTCCATGGCATGAAGCGCCTCCCCACCAGCTTGGTCAGCCCCTCAAACTGGAGATGCACCTCGCCCTGCTCTAGCATGTATGAACCTACTGCAGGAGTCCTAAGCAAGAGTATATTAGCACCACCGACAAAACAACCACCACCCAAGAACACAGTCGTCTCACCATCTGAGTTTTGGTCTTTCTACTTATAACTTTTCTTATCATCATATCTGAGCTGTTTCTCAGTTCCTTTACTATGCCTCTGACAGTACCAAGTGATTTCATTTTATTTCCACAATTTCTCCCATTTTATTTTTGGGGGTGTCTATCAGCAATAGAGACATAGTCAAAATAAAAACACTAGCAATGAGCAAGAGGGCTCAATAACAGGTGTAGAACTTGACTTACTGTACACTTCTTTTTAAAGTTTATATATAAAGTTGATGACCTTTGAAGATAAACACTAAAATGAAAAAAGCTGAAATGTCAAGCAAGACATCTTGAGCTATCAGCCAGGTGCCTGTGAATCAAGAACACCCAAGATCCAATCAAATTCTCCCACCATCTTACTTGTCTTTAGACAAATCACTTAAGGGCTTGATCTTCTGCTATTAAGAGCCTTAAGAGTTGATAGCAACTCCAAAACAGAAGCAGGTTTGGACCCTTATAGTTTTCCTCTCTGTGAAGTCAGGAGAATACTTATCTAATTACAGAGAATCTTGTGAAGATTAATGTTTTAAAAAGTACTGTATGCCAAGTTTTAATCATCATCTGGCTCTGGAGGCATTCATAATTAAGTGAGCATCCGCAACTTTTTAAATCAAAGAAGCTGAAGAATGAGAAACAAGAAGTGCCTGTGTTGCATAAACATCTGATTTCATAAGTAACTTACTGAGAGGACCCAACAACCCCAAATTTGGTAATTATTTTTAAGAAAAACTTAGGCCTCTCTTAATCCTCATGTAAACCACTCATAAACCTTTCAATCTCAGCTCAGATTTTAAATGAAGTAGCTAGAAAACCCCACCCCCGTGGAATCAATTCCTTTACTCTTACCACAACTATCCTCACCCAAAAGAGCCCTTGAAGCAAAGTGATGGGAGGGAAGTGGTCATTTCCACTTCTGTTGTGTCAAGCAGTAGAAGCCTTGATGAAAAACCTACTACAAAAATAGAAGTGCCATCCAATCACTCCCCCTGCAATAGCTGGTGCAGTGGAGTAATTAAAAAAAAAAGTAATCAATAAAATGATCTAAAAGAACAAAAAAGAAGATGTAGAAAACCAACAAAATTACATGATTCAGATGCCAAAGTTGGAGCAAGGTTGGCAGTAAATGTCTTAATTTATCTTGGATTAATCAGTGTCCTTCTCTGGCCTATTTTGGCAGAAACTATTTTTGCCAGAGCATGCCTCATGCTTAATGGGAAAAAAAATGAGAGAAAACAAATATGAGACTGAAGACTATTTTCAGGGAATCTATTAGTATGTAATTTTTGTCACCTTTTATTCCTCAGAGGATCATTAACAGTTTGACTTCACAGTTGTAAGAACGGTGAGGCCACACATAAGCTTGCCAAGAGAAATGGAAGAATATGCCCTTTAAATAATTTTGGTACAAGTGTCATTTATTTTTTCCAACTGATCTCTTCAGAGTTTTATTACACCCAAACATTCCATACAGCAATCTTCAGCAACAAAATCACACAACATGAAGTATTTTCTTTGCATCCTAAACTTAAAGCAGTTTTCCACACGCAACTGCATAAACAAGAGACTGATAGCAGAGTTGGCTAGCTTTTAGAGGTGTATCTCTGTTTCAACTGTGCTTTCATATCCTTTTAGAACCGAATACCAAACATACCGTATTACTTTGTTCATTCCACTCACAAATATCACATGTACAAACTATCTCCAGGTACAAAAACAGCTCAGAAAATAGTGGCATACTCTCTTTTGATAGTGGGATAGTAGCTACATCTCCTTCAATAAGCATGACATAGTAAGACCTACTTATAAGACGACACCTGTTTATTCTACATGGCTAGAAGCCTCATTCATGGGGGTTGCTGGGTGGGTATTGAAAGGATGCTGAAACAAAGCACAGGTCCCCAGGGAGAAGTGGGGATGCAGCAGCAGAGAGCAGAGGCCATGATGATGATGGCCTTATGTGCAAGCTTCCCTGGCAAAAACAGTGCTAAAGACTGAAGACAATGTAAAGTATCTCCCTGGAAGAAGCATCGTGATTTTAATCACCATCCCAAACTACCCTTTCTCTTGTACTTCTTGTAAAGTAATTTTTCCTGGTCTAATTTCATCACTAATTTCCATTTCAGATGCACATTAAAATGGTAGGGAAGGAGGAACTCAACTACTCTAATTTCATGCTCATATATACTCTTCAAATAGACAAATTTGATGTGTAACTTAAATAGCAACTGAGCAAATATTTTAAGTGCAAAACTATGCATAAATTGCAAATACCAGAAGAAACGAGCAAAATTAGAGATTTTGGGATGCACAATGAGTAGCTGCTTTTCCAGTAAGTTAAAAAAAAATCAAATAGGCAGTAAGAAACTAATTATAGCTACAAATAAGGAAGGAATCCCGAATTTAGCAAGATACACTTCTGGGCAACCACTTGAAAACTAGCCTATTAACTGTGCTTTCAGAATCAAAGGCAAAAAAACCACACCAAACCAAAACCAAATCAGAAATTTAGTCAGAAGCAGTGAGAAAACTTAATAAGGAAAAAAATACCTGACAGCTTGTCTGGCACAGAACAAGATACAAATGTGAAGTTGCATTCTCCAAACCTAAGCTTCTGTAAGCATTATCTGCACCACCGTATGATGCCAGTAAGCATAGTGTAAAAACAGCTATACAAAAAAAAAGAAGGAAAAAAAAATCTTACTGCCATTACACTTTTGCTCCTAGTCTGTTAAATGTAGGAAGGCCGGAAGAGGAAACATTACAAACCAGAGGAAATTATGCATGCAAATATTTTGAGAAGATGCAAAATACATTGTTAATTCACATATCACAGGCAGCAGCAGTTGCAAACATAAACAGACAACAGTGGCAGTCCAAACATGAAACTGCATCGGGGAGGGCTGAACTCCTGCTTGTGAGAAACATTAGAAGCACCAGTAACTGGTGCATCTAACCAGTAACTGGTTAGATGAAAAGGAACAGTCATGGGAAAAACAAAAAAGTGCAATTTTTTTTTTTCTTAAAGAATTACATAGTCATTTGACATGCCTCCCCCTTCTCTATTTTTTCCACCCCTCATGGAAACCAACCAAGAAAACAGGATTAAATTTAGAACAATAAAATCTTTAATCCGTAGCACCGTGGTATGAGGGACTTCGTTTACAGCTCAGAGAACTTGACACTAAAGTAGTTTAGTAAAGAGATTATTTTCATAAAGTATTTATAATAATGTGGGATAAAGTACTGCAGGCAGCAGCAGTACCCAATTTGTACAAATGTTTTTGAGGCCAGAATTACAGTTGAAGTAAGTAATTTTCAGAACAGCTATAATACAGAAAGGATAGACTCAGTCAACTCTTAGTCTGGATTGTCTTGCTAGTGTAAACACTCAATCACTTCAATCCATGTGCTTTTTAATCCTGCACTGAATTAAACATGGAAAGGGTGATTCGCTTTGCATACATTTTCAATGACAGCAAGATTGTGACAGCTGTTCCAGACTGATGGCACAAATCCCTCTTTATGAAAGGTTGCCTAGCAGACCAAGTTTTAAATTCAACAACATCCCAGACATATCAGAAAATATCTTCTATGTCTCTACAGACATCTCAGTCTACAAAGCAGGTATGAAAGGATTTATATATTGAATAAATATTGGGTCAAACACCACAGGAAGAGACTTGGCATGAGTCTGGCCCCTAGTTTAGATAAACTGGTATTTAGTATTCATATATGTGTGTAAAATAGGCTTCCTTTCTGCCTCTGGTCATCACACAGGAAGACAATGAAAGGAGGCTTCAATGTTACTTGTGGTAGGAACTGCCACACCAGTGCCAGAGTCCCTCAATTCAGGAGAGAGAGAGGTCTAACTGGGAAAGAGCTCCTGACCAAACCAGATTCTCACTTTAATCAGTGAGGATTTACTTGGAGGGGAAAAAACGGCTTGCAGCAGCATGATGATAAAATTAAAGATCACATTCCCTACAAATACAAAGATTAAATTTAAAGTCTGAAACAACAGCTGTTACTACAAACAAAACTGTTGCAAACATCAATAAAGCTTTCAAAGCCAACCAACTACACTGACAGAAAAAAGTAAAAAGGCTGTTATTGTACCAACTATGAAATGCATTCAGTAGTTATTAGTTGATCCCTGCAGGGAGCAAACATAAGACCAATATGGTAACAAGACAGTAGAAAATGAGTGTGACTGCAAGATATGGGCAGAATTAGCAAGGGTCATTTGATTCCTGCATTGTCTCCAGCTAGGCAGAAAGCTATGTTTAGAGGCACTCTAAAAGCAAGAAACAATACAAACCCTCGGTCACCCAGTTTTCTACAAAAATTGCATTATAACACATGTAGAAGTTGCTCATTTGATTCAAAACTCATTTGATGCAATCAATACCTTCCAGAGCTGGGTGCATACAACAAATTAAGCTTCTTTTAAAACTGGGTATTTGTTCATAGATGTAAGCTGTCCTGAGCTCATAAAGTTGGATCATTCGCTATGGTGATGATGCCTTTTTTCCAGTTGAGTTTCAAAACAGATCTGACAATCTATTTAAGGGTTTGTACTTTAATTTTTACAACCCTAATTCCAAATTAGAGTGCAATTAAACAAAATTCAGCCTTGTATTCAAAGGTAGCTAACCTATTTTAAAAGAAATAAAGCATTGCATGACTACTGATAAGTTTTTAATTTATAAAACCTGTGAAGTGAGGAAAAAGGTGGCAATAATTTCATTTCCAATGAGAAGAAACTATCAGAAACTCCTGTGCAAATTTCTACTCCATATTTCTCTTTCACGGGTGGTAAGACATTGCACATGGCATGCAGGGTAGCAGCTGGTAAATACAATTTACTGCTAAGCATCTGTGTGAACCTGCACCCACTATGATACATTACCCATGTCTTTATTTTGACATGTTAGCCATGCTCCTAGGACTTCAGACAGCCACCCCTTACCTTACATATTTACATATGTATTTTCAATATAATTTGTTATCAGATATATTTTCTGAAGTGATGAATAGAGGACACATCCCATCAACCAAATCAGACTGGCAGTCCACCACCCTGATGAGCTTTAAATAACAAACTTGACAAACTTTTTCACGTATCATTGCAATGGTTCCATAGCTCAAAGTGAGCTGAAAATTGGTGCACAAACATGAGATTCCCAAGGAACGGGAAACCATGAATGTATGTGTTCCATCCCTTACAATAAAGGCAAACAGTTGATCTTATTAAAACCACAAAATCCCACAAAACTAAGAGAAGTAACCGCCAAATAACAGTTGCTCATGCTGATTTTACCACTGCATTAGGACCGTCCTTGAAATAGTAATACTTTGATCCCATTAATGCTCATTACTTCAACTGCAATTCTTAAAATCTATGCAGTACAAAATCATTCAAAAGCCCTTAACCCAAAAATCACATTGGCCAAAGCCTTCAAGCAGACTGTCAGATTTTTGGAAATAGTCTTGGGAGACCTAAATACATTAATTAAATTTAACAGAAAATGCAGCTAAACCTCCTTGACTGCTTCACACATCTCAAATAATTGTTATTTGGCTCTCTAACCATCCTATCCAAAGTTTCAAATTTCTGTTAGCCCCCACACGTACAATTTCTCCCCCCTTTCCCAGTGGAGCTGTTAGTGTCATGTCTCTAGTGCACAAGACACCAGCAGATTAAGGAAGCTCAACAGAAGCACTACCTTCAACTTATTCCACCTTTCAAAAAACATGTCATGAAACACTCACAATGCATCACTATCTTGCTTTTATCTCCAGTTCTTTCCCTCCAAGCACTGCTCTTTTAAGTGAAGTTAAGTCTATGCAAAGTGATGAAGTAATTATAAAACTAATGGTGCACGTGAAATTAGAATAATTCAGTGAGATGCAGCAATTCTGTACAACTATAACGAACACTAAATAGTTAGAATAAGCTATTTATTTAGCTAAGTTGCAAGAATAGCAAGCACAACATGAACTGCAAATATTTAAGCATCACCGGAAAATGACTAATTTTGTTTGATAGTTGGGCTATCTACTTAGATTTAGGAAGCCTGCCTGTTATTGAAATACTATGTCCTCTTTTAAGTGTGTAACTTGATAATCAAATTCAAATATGTACAGAGATGTGAAGGTTTACTTATATTTAATGCAGTAACAATGATTTTACTAGGAATCAGGCTAAAAAAAGGGAAGCATGGACTGGTACATTTTCCAGCAGAAAAGTAGATAGCCATCAACAGAGCAGCCTTCAAAGAGTAAAGAAATCCTAGTACTGACTGCCATTATGCTGTGAATACCAGGAGGGCTCTAATAGTTTAAAGAAAACAGCATGTAAATTTTCAGCTTAAAAGATGCTTATTAATTATACTAAACAGGCAACTCCTCACAACACTCTCAGTATTTTACATTCTTAAACACAGCCTGTTCCAGTGGCAATGACTAGAAATCCCTATTTATCCAACACAGAACAGAACAAGCACAGAGTCAACCCCCCCCCAAATACCTTCAGTGCAGGAGTGCTTCAATCATTACGGACAGATCATGGCAGGGACAGAGATGTAATTATATAGTTTAGTTGCAATGTCTGACTAAGTCCTTAACCTCCCTTCTTAGACTTGACAACTGCAAGTTCAGTGAAGACTAATCTTATGTCCCAAACGTTACTGAACTGTTGAAGAGCCTTAGCCTGGTATCTGATAAGAACTGGATATTCATGTCAGATACAGGAGATATTGCACACCTACACTGCAATGCACAGATCTGACTACAGTTTACACTGACTTACCTGAAAGAGCTCAAACTATCTTATTTGGGAGTGGCAGCCACCTAACCACAGTAATGCAGGTTATACAAGCTACATGGGACTGTGGCTAAACACTAAAATACTTCACTCACAGCACTGCAGATACACTGTTGGACGGAGCACATCTATACGGGTTGAGGCCACACCTTTGGACTGCAGCGCTGATGTACCCAGGGGATCACTTGAGCCAGTGGCAGGTGATAGCTTGGAAACAACACTGCTAGGCCTCAGGCCAGGTCTGAATCAGTACTATTAGGACTGGAGAGTATTGGCTATTCTGGTTTATTATTGTGCCCTTTGCAGAAAGCAAAGTTACACGGTGACATATTGCATACATGCAGGTGCAAAATCACATACTGGGAACAGGAAACAGCATTTCCAATTGGCAGCAACTTACACAGTTTTGCGAGGAATTAATCCTGCATTTGGCAATACTGCTATCTGCCACTTGGGGAGCACTGCAACAGAATGCTGAGTCATAAGTCCAGCCTAACCTGTAGCAAACCTCTAACAACGTTGCTGAAACGTACCTCAGCCTATGCCACCTCTGTTTTTGTGCGTGTCCCCTACTAAACACCACTCCTCTGACACTCTGCATCTGCAAAGAATGCAGAAGCATTTCAAACACCTGAAAACCCAGGCAAGTTCTAAAATAAGTTATATTGTAACAAAATTTTACTTGCTGATGTTAAACAAATGACCTCTATTCCAGATGGGCACACTATGCTGAAATGACAGATCGGCCTCACTGGGTAGCCATCCTGTGAAGTGCATGAGGCAGTGCCCTACAGCACAAGTGTGGCACTGTAATTAACAACTGTATCAAAACACATCTAACAAAAGGGGCCAGAATTACACATCCTCGTGTAAATGTAAATTTTATAATTCCTAAAGTCAGGCCCTTGAATATTGTAATATAACTAATTCTTGGCAGACTGTTGGATGTTATCTCCTAGATTAAAAAAAAAAGGAAAAAAGGAAAAGGAAACATAAATGGAAATGTTGTCATGTGTAACAACAATGGCCTTTTTCACCATTCATTATCAATAAAGTCTGAACAATAAACCTTTAGTTCGATGCTTTCTCACCTAGGCTGCAAGTCTACACCAACCAAGAAGTGGAAGATGTCACTGGCAAGACAGTAAAGCTCCTATTTCACATGGCATCAAAGACCAGGGCAGGGAAATGGGCACCTCCGGCCACATCACGGTGGGCAGAGGAGAGTGTCCTGCCTCCCACTATTCACAGCTGCATTTCAGCACAGCACATGCTGATGCTATTTTGGAGCATGTGTGTTAATGGTGTAGGAGATGCGAGGCGGGGAGGAAAGACAATCCCTGCTCATGTTCACACGCTGTGAAAAATTCCAGCATGAAAAACTCCTTTGATATCTTTGCAAACAAGCAACAAACACAGTATTTTGAAACAGAGCACTGAATGAATTTAGAAGATTCACCGCAAACCAAGGGGCTGCAAAAGCTTCTTAAAAAAGGTCTTCAAATCCTTTACAAGTGAAAGTGCTGGCTAAGAGAGAGATGTCTGCAACCCCACAGTGACTGGGACACATTACAGAAGAAATCCTCACTTCGGTATCTTACTCCCTGCATCTTTTTGCAAACATCATACCTCTCTCTAGATTTTATATTTGAGAACTATACAGAGCACTTCAACAGCATCAGAGCTAACTATTTTCTGCTTCTTCTACCTGCCTGCATTTTGACTAAGACCTTTATCCATTCCAGTGTTTGTGAAACTTGGTTTACAGCCCTACCTCACTGACATTGCTGCTCTACATTAAGCATCAGATCTTTCGGCGCACACCAGCGAGGAAGCACAACCGTACCAGTTGGCAGCGCTACTGACCTCTGTCAGTTTGTATCTACTCGTATGGTGCAAAGCAACGCTCTGGAAATAAATGCAACTATTTACAAAGGTGAAAAAAACATTACTGCCATATTGCCAGGCAATATGCCATCACAAAACCAGTAGGACAAGAAACGCTTAGAGCAGAATTTACTTTATGAATACTTCAAATTGGCCTTTCCTGAATGAAGGACAGCGGTCAGCTCTGCTTGCTAGAAAGGACCATAAGACAGAATTTATTGCCAAGGCATACGAATGCTATCCATAGCATTAAGTCTGTTTGAACATTAATATTTAAGCATACTTTTAAACTAAGCCATTTATTAGCTGCAGTTAGTCAAGTAACATTTTATGTTGTGAGGAGTATACATTGCCGGCTAGAGATCTGGCAACCAAAAATCTATACGGTTAGTTGATTTAACTTCAACGGTTACTGATTATTTAGCCTAGAACCTCAACTGAAGGACAGGCAGCCTGACAAGTTATCTTTATTTCAACAAAAATCAGAGTTTGGCTGGGTTTACACCTACCTGTGATGAAGTGGGGAAAAAAAAAAACCAACAAAAAACCCTGAATCACAATTATGTCTCATTGGCAAGTCAGTCCCAATTAAGGCCCCACTTTTTGCGCACCTGAGTTTGGATTCGCTTGCTCATTGAAAGCAGTATTATTCAGAACAAGAGCTGATTTTCATCTAATCATACTTAACATAAAGAATGCTAAAACAACAAGTTTCCTTCTTAAGCATGTTTGATACTGCTGCCATAACAACATGCAAGTACTTCAGCTCGCAACAAAGATATATTCATTCCACCTAGTGTTTATTACCATGCTTTTTGATAAGCCCACTTTATACTATTACTTCTAATATATTTACTAATAAAAACAGGTAAAGACTTCCCCCACGTTTGAAAATGTACATGAAAGCTTTTTAAAGGAGTATTATTTGTAACAGAAGCCAGTAAATAAATCACTATTTTTAAAAAAAGCATATTTGCCAGATACTCAAATGAAGCTATAAAGCACCTCTGACTCTGGTGGCATAAATAAACTTGCTGAATGCTTATTTGTAATCCCAGAATATTGTATTACAGTAGTCCTATCTGTCAGGCTACAAGACAGGAATTTCAACGCTAGCGAAAATTCAAACACATTCAAGATTTTTATTTAAAGAAAGGATGGATTTTCGCACAGGCAGAGTATTCACGATTCATTTATCTAAATGGCTTGTCAAATTGTAATAACAATACGAAAAACCCACGAAACGCTGCCCAGCACCCGGCCAGAGGCCCTGTGCTTTCTGTCCAGGCCCGGCTGAGCCGCACACACGCGTTTCGCGTGCCCCACGCCCCGGCTGCGTGACAGCCCGGGGAGGCCACGCCTCCCCCCC
>NW_008794883.1:178796-179057 GCF_000699145.1 Aptenodytes forsteri | reverse complement strand
TGGGCGGGCGGGGAGGCTCCTCATCTCCTCTTTGGGTGCGCGTTTGGCTCGAGCTACCTCCCTACAGCTGTAACGTTATGGGAGAGAAAGAGGTCTAATTATTAATACTAATGAAGTTTAATCATCGCTGAAAATCACGATTTGTAATAAACGCCTTATTATCAGCCTGCAGCCTGTTATTTTAGGCCTTGATTCCGTAAAGCGAGGTCCCTTCGGGCCGCCGCCGGTCTGCCCGCGGCAGGGGAGGGGGGGGCCCCCCCC
>NW_008794883.1:152713-178193 GCF_000699145.1 Aptenodytes forsteri | reverse complement strand
CCTGTGACTCGGCCGCGCACCGCCCGCCTGCCGCCGGGACCGGCCGCCCCTTCCCGTGCTCCCAGCACCCCCGGGCACCTTTCGGCTAGAAACGGGGAAGGGAAACGCATCCGGGACAAGGAGGGATTCCCGGAGCGTCAAATAGCCGCTCCGTACAGAACGACATCCTAAGACAATTACGTTTTCACTGCAAGGCTGAAGAACGGAGCGTTACAGTACCAGGAAAATCCTGGTTAACTGTCATCAAGCTAGAGGAAAGACTAACTTTTTAACAAATAAAACCAGACTTTCAGGCCATCTTAGTGATTTTCAGACATTCCCTCGCCCCTTTCTTAAGTAAACCGTAACCAAAGTTTTGAGGTTGTGTTGTTTTGGGGTGGGTTTGCATTGGTGTTGGGTTTGGGGTTGGCTGTTTCTTAATTTTTTGGTTTTTTTTTTTTACTCCAAATAGCACGATTTAAAATATTTTTAAAATTTACAGGTTGTTCTAGTATGAAGTACTGCTTTATTGATAGCCTTAGGCCAGTGTAGTTACCATAGTGCTACACTTTTTTTTTTTCTCCACTCTCTCCTCAGGTTGTTTTCAACATTCTAAAAGTTTGTAAGAATTTATAAAGCATTGCTGTAACCTGTCAAATTCAGCAGGGGGTAACAATGAAGCAGGAGTTTGGGATGTCCATGTTAGCAGCAGAAACATGCTGGTCTTAAAAATTACCAGTTTTTATACACCAAAAATTATTCATTAGGCAACTGGACTTTAGACATACAGGACTTTGGGGGGAGATACCATCTGCAGAGATAGAAAGCAAGTGTATTGACATTGATCAACTTCCAAAGAACAGCAACTCAAAGCATACGGTTATGTTAAATCCTAATCAGGGCTGATTAGCAAACAGCTAAGAGGTGAATAAAAACATGGTGATAGTAAAACATTGTATTGGTGTGATAAAATGAATTTTCACAATGTGTGATGGAGTGTACCTCACCTCCACACAAGTTCTTTGTATCACGAATATTGTTTTACTTCATAATTGCCAAAAATGCATAAGGTAGCTAAAAAGATCTGGAATTTTTAACAAGAGGGTTGTCCTCATTTCCGGCAATAAAAGCAATGGCAAATGACAGATGTATATGTTAAAATTAACACCACTAAATGGGATGGTAGCATTCAATGCTCTAAGCACATCTGCAGTATTTATACCACACCTCAACACTTCAGCTGTTCTTGTCCATGATAATCCCTGTTTTTCAGCTCGTCTGCTTAACCACCTCTGATCCTGTTTTGTCTTTTTTGTTCTAAGATGTCTTTCATTCCATGCCAAAACAAACCAAACCCATATATGTGTTTAGTATAACTCTTGGTTTTGCAGAACGCAAATGAAACCTGCTAACTCCTTCTAGCCAATACATCAGGACTAATTTTTAGAAGCTTCAGCAATGTACGGCAACACGCTCAAATAACGTCCTGCTGTTCTGCCTTAAATTCCTTCTCTGTTGGAGGAAAGATGGTCACATAATGTCATAAAGGGGTGCATTTTCTTTTCCAGGTCTCTGCTATTCTACTTTGCTTAGTTAATTAGATTTGGCGCCTAGGACGTTCTCAGCTTATTATTTTTGCTACTTGTGGGAGTTTAATTCATAGCATAAACTACAGATTATATCTTAGCATTTTACTAGATCTCAAATCAGGAGAGAATTGAGTTCATTTATGCTTTGGAGTAGTGCTTTCTTTGGCTGATATTCTGGAAAGGTTATCTTCTTTCACGTAATCTCTTAGGTTTTATTTTTATAAACAGATTCTCTCACTGAGCTAGGCATTCTCAGTCCAGTAATTAGCAGAAAAGACAAGCTTTATACGTATTTTCAAGTTAACTGGAAACTAACGGTGAGGAATAAGACAGAGGAAAGTTCATAGAACATATAGTCACACACATAATAAGAGACCCTAAACAACCGTTCAGTGTTGCTGCCCAGACCTTTCCAAGTTCTACTTTTCCTGAAAGAAGTACAAAGTACACCCTTAAGCATTTGATGATCCACATCTTAAAGGGTTTGCCAAGTTGTATGATCTTACCGCAACCAGCAGCTCTGAACTTACCTGCTTCTATTTGAAGGACTCACCCACATTTCTATCCAGGCTGAAGTTTTTATAAAGCACAGCATTGTTTACTCTTAAGTTGAAAATTTATGAAGTCTAATGAATGTAGGTTGCCAGGTTTTTGTTGTATGTAAGTAATGTGTGTACATTTAATATTGTGCAGCTCAGATTCATTGAAATGGGCATGCGTGAAGGCCACCTGCTATACTACATCCTTATCAATTACACAAAACAACCCTCACTTTATTAACAATTCAGCCACGACAAGACTGGAAGGCAACTTGTTGCCCAGGTGGGTTTTTGATTAACAGGAGAAAATAGGGATGACCACTACAGGGAAAGTCTTAAGAGCACCTGAAAGCTTTGTACTGGAACAATTTTAAAGAACAGTTTCATCTGTTACAAAACTTTTACCTTAAAAGCTATGAAAGACTTGATCCAAGTAAAACATTCTCTCATATTGTGTGTGTGCAAATTAGGTGGTTTGCATTTAGTTATCTAGATTCCCTACGCAAACACATGTAAATGTGTTTTTCTCTCTAGTCTAGCACATTCCTGGTGTTTACCCTTCTTCTGCTCTCTCCGATGCACGGTCACACCCTCTTATACAAACATATTTTACACTCTTCAAAAGCAGTTTACACACATCTAAGAGGATAACTTAAAAAGAGCAGATACTGAACAATAAATTTAAGTTATTCCAGGTCTCTGCTAAAAAGATGACAGTATGTGTTCCCTGCACATAAACCGCAGTTTAGTAGAAACTTGTATCCAACATTTTCAGGTGAAATAGCAGTATCAGAAACAGGACTACTTTTTTTTTTTTGCTTATTTACACTTTTGAAGGCTGCTATTAACTGAACATGTTACCCTTGCATCACACATTGAAACAAGAAAACTACATCTTTTAAGCATCACATAAGACAAGTAAGGTAACCGTAGCCAACTCCGTATTTTTGTGCTCTACATAACCACCAAAGCAGTGGTTTAAAAAAAGCAAGCTACCAACCAGCTGGCTGTATTAACAAATAAGAAAGGATCCCTTCCCAGCACGACAGGCCCCCCCAACACTGTGCGGATATTAAAAGCACTTTACAGTTTTGATTGACAGAAACCTGGCCTAAGCAGTCAAAAATTTTACATTTCATGCAGTCTAAGCTAAAAGCAATGTATTAAATAACTTGACCCTGATAGAATTTGTCAGGCCTTGCACTGGCTGACAAGACTGTGTGTGGCCTGCAGTTTCTCAGACGACATGCTGCAAAGAAAGGAAGCACTGCACAAAAGCTGCATTCTCTCTGCCGTTTTTCCCCATCCCTTCTTTGTACAAGCTCGTTTTCTGCCTTTGTCTGTGTATACATGAACCAGGGAAAAGCTACAGTTTCTGAATGACCAGTAGTCAGTACTTTTGGAAAACAGCTATTCGAATCATGACTTAGATTCACCTCTGCCATGGTATTGCTTACATTCCTCTTCTATAATTCGTTTACTACAGAGACTACTTTTTAAGATGTTGAGAATTTTGGAACCATTTATAAACAAAGCCAGCACATTTATAAACAAAGCTTTTTATTAATAAAATGTTTACACCTTTTTTTTGCACAATACATCAGACTGGTAGTGATTTAACATGTTATTACACTATAAAAGTTTATTATGAATGCTTAAGCTGAAAAGGCTGTTTACATTATGCCAAATCAACATTTCTTTACTTGCATTCTATGCACTATATGGGAGTGTAACAATTCAAACAAAAAGGAGAGAACAAAAGCCTGGTTTTCCTCATTAGCATCTACAAACCAACAATACAGACAAACCTGTACACACTCTCAGGACCAGCCCAAGAGAAGACTGAAAAAGTCTCAAAACATTCATAAGCTTGGGAATTCATCACTACAATATTTCATCACTAGTAATCTGACTACATTTCATGCAGTGAAGCAATGGTTGTAAATTTGTGCAGTTTACAGTGCTGCAAATGCTCTGTAACTTTGAGCGGCTTAAGTTTGTTTTAATAAGAGATACTATAATAAGAAGGCACAGACCTTTCAACCTTTGTAACAGGTTAACCCAATCCTATAATGAAAAGGCAGAACGTTCTTAAGAGGGACAAGAATTGCTGGATACAAAGGTTAACCTTCATGCTTAATTTTACAGGCAAACATTTATTACACTGCAAGAGCTATATGCATCAGGTTATTTTTGTGCCCTGAATACACAAATGCAAAGTTTTTGTTTAGAATAAGCCTTCAGAATGATTTCTTTTTTTCTTCATCGTACTGGGGGTGGGAGGTACAAGGGGGAAGATTGCCAGGAAGTCCTAAATGTCTTACAGCTACAGAAATGTGATCCATTTCTGCATCTTAAATCAATTCACTGTGTCACAATTTCAATGTTGGATACACAGTATTCAGGAATAGGAAGTACAAAAAAGGCAGTTAAAATAGAGAAGCGTTTACATCGTGTTACTAGAGCCTTACAATAATTTGCTCCCCCAGGTCAATGTGCTTTTAGCCTTCGTTATGTGGTGTAATACAGTAGTGGGACATGTCTCAGCTGCTATGTTTTCGTAACAGTTTCATAAGGCTGTAGGAATGAATTACCATTTTGTTTACAAATATCTGCCACTGTGACAGATACTTCTAGAACCTTTGAGGAGAAAGAGACACTCACCACCTATTCTTGGCTAAATCCCATAAGGAAACAAAGAACAAATTGTCAAGAAAACATAATAGATTTAATAGGATATACATACTGTAACATGAGTAAAAGTGAGGCAAGAAAGTAGCAGTGAACCTATCTAGGTGTCAGAGTTACAGCATATCCAAGTGCAACAACTGCATGGAGTATCACACTCACACAGATGAAAAGCATGATAGAAAGAGTGGTCTGTATCCTTCAGCATTTGAAGAAGTAGCAGTTGGTTTGTTCAATAGTACATACGTGAAAAAATTAACAGAAATGAAGTAAAGAAGAACCCAACCTTCTTAAAAGAAGAGTACCTTTACAAAGGTAATCAGCTCCTTGAAAAAAATTCATTGTTAGTGTTTAAACAAAAATTTAAGAACCCCAACTTGCAGAATGATGTAATGGGAAAAGCAAAATTGTTTCTTCTAAGAAGTCTTTATTCTAGAACGAAAGCAGTTTCAGCAAATGCTGTACCAATTTTTCAGGGACAAATCATCCTACTGCCTTGGATTTTTCTATGTAAAATAGGAAGCATCAAATAACTCTAAGCCACTAGAACTTTTCTCAGTATTTTTAAATAGCTGTTTATAGCACATACACTCTGACAACACTATGTTAAAAATCCAGGGTGGGGTGGGGGGAAATGGGAGGGGGAAGGAAGAAAAAGCTGACCCTAGGATCATTTTGACATGTCAGAGACTAAGCCCATCAGTACTCTTGCGTTTCAGGATAGTCTTATATCCCTTGAAAGATTTGTTATCTGTGACACTTTATGGATAAAGTTTGGTAAGGCTTGTTTGATTTTTTCCAAGTCATGCATTTTCATTCTAGCTGACCAAGAAAGGGTTTGCATTCAAACTTTTGAGACCTCCAAAATATCAGAAGGGATTTTTCAGAAACGAGCATTGGTGTCAGAAGGCCAATAATTTTAGGGAACTATGTTTTGGCACCTGAATTCTTCTACGAGAAACAAAGATGTGGTTTCAAGCATATTTCTTTTGACAAGCTGGAGCCACATGACTCTGAAAAGGACAGCTGACATGACTTTTTTATACTAGAACCTGTATTTCTATCTTAGATTGGTAATTCACACCAACATCTTATTTCTATAAATCTTCTGTCACCTACCATTACTAAGGCTGTGATCTATTATTAGGAATGTGATCTGAACATAAAATTTTAAGTTTTCTTTAGAGAATTTTGTGCAGATTTTTTAGAAGCTTAGTTCCAAGCACACAATTCTCCTTCAAGTAACTGACTCGTAGCATACAAACAGTCTCAGGTCACTGTAAAACAACTTCCTGCTAAAAAAGTTAAGAAAGTTTGTCCCTGTCTCTTGTCCATGAACAGAAGAGGCTCTTTTTTGAGAGGTTTAAAGATACATGAAGCTTTTTAGAAAATGAATAGGCGTATAGAAGTCTAAATCAGTGAATTATTCAGATTCTCCTCATGTTTGAGATCATTTCTTCTATGTAGCTATTGCTGCTTGTAAGTGAGGTTTGCTACAGGGTGACTAGCTACACAGTTCAGACAGCTTCTGTCCTGTAAATCATCAATTCCCAAGATAGTCTCTGCAGATTGCTGACATAGCACACCACAAATAGACTACACCGTCCTTAACAAACACTAAAGACTTTCACAAGAAAGTAATTCAAATATCACTGATAAAGCTTCCTTTTCCAGCTAATACTCAATATGTTATACTGGAAATTAACAGTAATGTTACGGAATAATTCAGGATTTACATTGTAACAAAAAATCTTACTGAGGCCAACTTTTAAACCATTCAAGATATTCAGCCTGAATTATTTTTTGATAATTAAAATGAAGCTTTAACCATGAATGTAGAGAACTCCCAATGAATCCCACACCTCTCAACAAGGTTAATGAATTAGACTTCCAAATCAGTAAGTAGGCATTGTCTCCTCTCCTCTTACTCTCTTCCCAAGCATGTAAATAATCTTTCTTGAGCAGGTTGGTAGCATTAAATTGGTATTATGTACACCAACACATCAAAGACTCAAGCCTGCATAAAACGCCCCTCTATAAACTATTAACTGTCTGACCCTGTACCACTTAGAGGAAGGGTCTCACTGATGTCAGTAGGGATTTGAAGTGCAATGATTTGTTTTATTTCAACACGGATCTAGTAACATAAATGAAGCCTTTACCTTCTTGACAACAGCAAAAGTTGTTAGAATTGTCTTAGAACTTTTCAAAGCACCTATTACAATTTTCAGTAGTTTGACCACTAGATGCTTCTGTTATTAAACATAAGCTTCCAGATTTCACCTACTTAGGCATTTAGTATGCCAGTTTTCAGCATGTATTTAAAATATACTACAAAACTACCTGCAGCACAGATCAAGAGCCTGGCAAGTCATCTAAGAGACTGTTGTAATTTAGAGGGTTGGATGAAGACACCCTCCAAAACATGGGGAACACATTTAAGTTGCTCCAAAGCTTAGGAACTAAACATTTGTCAAATTATATTTTTGTACAAATCTGTAACTTTCGTGAGAAAGAATTGGTATTGTTTAGAAGTTGAAATAGTCATATTTTGTCAGTTAAAAAATGCTCTGGATCAATGATGTAATGAGGTGCATGTCGTATTTTTACATACATGATACTTCACCCTTCCAAACTTGCTTTGCAGCAATTAATTCCTTTTGAGAGTATCTGTCTATGATGAGCTCCATTCATTAAACAGAAAGGCATAGAGGAATAAAACTTCAGTCCTGAGCTTCTTCAACAACTTCTTAACAGAAAAGAAAGTTATTAAAAATTTAGCTGGAATGGCGGATAATCAGCACTCCAAACACTCAAAGGCTAATGTATCTCCAAATAGAGAAGCTATGTTAAGACAAAATATAATCAATTTCAGCAAGCCTAGTGCAAGATGAAAGCAGATGGCCTAACAAATTATTAATACAGAAGAAACCATTTTTCTCCAACAAAAATGAAACAATGAACATGTGCATCTCATCCAGGAAGACTGCATTCCGGCTTTCAGCTGCGGCCAACTGATCAATAAACAGTTATCTTGGTTCAAAAGAACTTACATCAACAGTCTGTCATTTTAAATAGGCATGTGTTAAAAAGCAGCCTCACTTCAGTGTTTGTAGTTTGGACAATCTGAAACACCAGCTATTTCCATGTTTTCATTAACTGCAGTAATTCAAGATCAGAACTGCAAAAAGGATATGAAGTATGCTGGCATTCCACTCAGATTGGTAACAAAACAAAAGGAGACTGAGGCATTAAGACTTAGCTACATTTGAGAAGGGCCAGATTGTTGCTGCTGCTTTAGTGGTTTGGGGTAGGCATTTTTTGTTCGTTTGTTTTTAAAGTCTAATTTTGGTGTAGCAAGTAAGTGAGGATAGATCAGAAAGCAGTTCATAAGGATTTGCTAAGATATATGGATCTCTCCCCGACTGGAGAAAACTACAATAATCTCAATACTAGCCTAGCTCTCAGTCTTGCCTAGAGTCCAGTATTTTATTCTCAAGTCAATAAATCTTGGATAAATGCTACTAAACAATTTTTGTTATCTCACTGAAAAACAGATTTAAACTCCATTTTTACCACATGCTAGCAGGCAATAACAATAATTTAGAAAGTCTGAAATTCCTTTTTCTACTAATCTACATGAAAGATATTCCCAATATCTGAGACTTTCCTTCTCCTACTATGATCTTTCCAAGTTCAAGAATTTCCAGATTTATTACTAACCAACTTTAATATAAGCAGTATTTTCTGTATCACAGTTAAGATACTAAAGCACCTGGTATCTTGGTATAGAATAGACTCCTGAAGCACTGTGAACACAAAATGTTTTAAAAACCTAGTTGAATTAGATAACCACACAATTTATTTTTTAAAAATTTGCCAGGAGTAAGAATTGAGATATTTCAAAGAAATTAGGGACTTCCATGACTGCCACTGTGAAAGTTCTACATTTAATTGCTAACCTGCTTTTTTATAATTAAAAAAATACCCAAGAGCAGGCTTACTCTGTTCTTTCTTCACTAATTATCTTTCCATCAAGCGTTTTGTAGGAGTACTAAAGTTTTCTGTTCGTAATTTGAGTGACTTAAAAAAATATATCATACATCAAGCTGAACACCAAACACAAATCTGTCTCTACTATGAGATGCTTTGTTAAGGACCAATGTTTCAAAGGGGCTTCAAACAGCCTTCATTTGATGAAGATATACTTCTTGGGCTCTCTATAAGCATGTAGCCTGTACAACTGTGGCAAGGAAGGCACAATTGACAATGCAGGGTAAGTAAAAGGTGTGATAGAAATGTAGTCACCAAATTTCATGAAAACATACTGACCCATTCAAAATCTCACTGTAATAGCTCACCTGTTTTGCTCCAGAATAGCTCTACAAGAACTTTCACTAAGTTTCTTACAAGCTTTTCTACATTTCCTTCAGAAAAAATACTTGAGATGATAGAAAACCAGATTGCAAAGAAAGAATAAGCATCATCAACATGACCTCATTTTGATACTAAACCTAAACAGCGTTTTTTAGTATATACTCAAGTCTATTAAGCTCTTTTTCTTCGAAAGTATAAAGTTTCTCACTAGTGCTGGTAGGAAACAAAAAGTAAAAATAAATAAAATAGCATAAATGGGTAGGTCAACCTATAGTTTAATTGGAAGCATACTAAAACCAACACAGAATAAGCTAAACGCTGATTCACTAAAAACCCTCACAGATGAAAAAGCCCAGGAACCAAGAGGTAATGATCTACATTACCACATGTCTTAAGGTTACTTCCTACTTGTATTTTTGTGCCCAAAACAGGAAAGACTGGGTGCATCACAGATGAAAACTTGTTCAGCAGACAGACCTCATGCTGCACCAACAGCATTCTCTATTGGCCCTTTCAAATGTGATTGAAAGAGAAAGAATTTCAGTCTGCCTCTGGATGAACTCACAGTGACGATACCTAAAACGCAGGAAAAATCCTGATGGACATTCCCCAGGAGTTTATCCATAGGTGTGGAATGGAAGGAGTGTATAAGATTGCATTATTTTTTACTGTTTTTACATAATTTATAATACTTTAAACACTGGTCTCATAAATATAATATGAACACTTTACACATGCCAAGCAATTAAAAGCTTTCCCCAAAAACTTTTAGGTCTTATCAGAACCACTGGCAGCATCTGTTTACAGCATCTGTTTTTAGTCAGTAACCACTTAATTTAGTCAGAACTACAACTAGGTTTTCTTCAACCAACATCTTAATACTAAAAACCTTGTAGGAACAAAAAGATGCCTGTAAGTGTATCAGTTTGCCTTAAAGTGATTAAAGTCAGCATGAAAAAAAGATTGTCTGTGGTTTAAGATCCGTTGCCTGTGTCCCCACCCCCGGTGCATATCATCCTTAAATAAAAAGTGCAAATGGGATTTGGGGACTGGATGGACTGATTTGCCTATTATTTGTCTTCAGTCGCTTATTCTGTAGCCACTTCACATCAACTGTCCCATCGTACTTTGGATTAGCTACAATCAAATTTAAAATAAGGCTCACTGAAGAAAAGGAAGAAGTGACGTCTAACTTCCAGACTCCTCCCACCCCTAAGTCCCACAAAAGTGCTCATTTCCCTTTTTACAAAAAAAACCTCCTAAAATCTTGATTACAAAACTATTAAACATTTCAGTTCTACCATCCATATAGCCACCTTCCTTTCAAGCAAGGCCAAAAAAGTGATGATGGATTCCCTTTGAATGCAAGAGATACTACACTTTTTGTAAGTAAACAGGCTGACATTACGATTGCAGTCTTTTCTGCGAGTGTACAGATGTCAGATCAACTGGTCCATTTTTGTGGGACCTCGGGTGTATGAACACCAGCAGATAAAGATCTAAGACTGATAATATAAACCCAACGTGAACTATTAACTTCCAAGACCACCTACTGTATAAACAAGTCTGATTTTCTAAGGGATCAGTCAACAGCAGCTGCGCTTTGTCACCGATGGCTGTCTTCTAAGTTTGAAGCCCTTACCACTAGACGGGGGGTTGGTGTCAGTTGATGGAATTCTGCGACCTACAAGGAGGCAGAAAAAAAAATTTATAGCAAACATTATACTTGAAACTAATTCTAAGCATTCAGTGTATGTTTTGTATACAAAAAATGTGTCTTCAATTACTCATATGTCATTAATGGTAACATTCCTGCATAAGAGAAGGACGGCAGTTAACAGTCTATACTATGCCTGTAAGAGGTATGGTTCCACAAAAGAAGAGCAGAAGCAGTTTTTAAGCTAATTTTGCAGCGTTTACACCTCAGGCTAATCTAGATTTGGAGAGCTAAGCTATAAAAGCACCCAGAGAATATACTCTGCAGGGTCCAATACCATCTGGAATATCTGCATTGAGAACTACCATCTTGACCTGTATTTCCACAGCAGATCACCTGCATCAGGCTTAGCACAGAAGTGCTTGTAAAGACAGCTGCTTTAGTCATCTAATCAGTCTTTAAAATTGACTGTTCCTGGTTGAGTATTCCTTTCTGAGGAGGATTTATGATTTTTTTTTTTGATAGTTTATTCAAGATCAATTTTAGAGAGCAACTATTAAGTCAGTAAATCAGGAAGCTAATCTACAGCACATACTTTTTACATCAGCTTATAAAGGAGCCTTTTTTTTTTTCTTAAGTCTAATGCTTCTGTAGTTATTCAAAGCTAAACTGCAGTGTGCACACACACACAAATGGATTGCTGTTTGTCCTCTTTTCACAAACAGGCTGACATACCTGCACATTGGTGCTGCTGCCTGAAACATATCCTGCAAATAATATTACATGGAATTCACTTTGGAATACTGTCTGCTTTTCATTCACACAAAAAAATTGTCATTGTCGTCCCCGCCATGAATGAGACAGAAAACATTTGCAATTTAATTAAAAAACCCCAAGGTATCAGAAAAATATTTGTGGAAAATCTACACACAATAATTGCTATTTCCTAGACAGTAATCTGGCATTTATAAATTCCTGTATTTTTGAAAATGCACTGTTTTATACTAAGTACAAACACTAAGAGTGAGAACTTAATTCCTTTTCTCAGCTGCATGAAGTTTGGATCTTCCTCGTGCCATTTCCTTTCACTTCCATAACCTTGGAAGTACTAATTGAAACATTCAATAACAGATACAGTAAGATGACACCGACTTCTGACATGAGTGCCCTGCTTGCTATTTATCCAGCAGCATCACAGTAGGCTTAAAATCTCTAGAAGGAATATTTAGAGGTCATTAGGTGACCAAAAATTTATACAGCTCATTCTGTAGTTTGTATTCATGTCTGATTGTAACAAATTTAAGTCAGTATACTCTCACCTAAATAGCACAAAAACTAATACAGTAATCAAATTTCTACTTGAACTTCTTTCAGAAGAAAGCACGTTAACTGTTTAAATACTTACTAATTTCTATAAAGAGTTCATTAATGTTTATTGCATTTTTCGCACTTGTCTCTACAAATATTGCATGAATGGAATCTGCATAGTCTTTAGCATCTTTTTCCATGACTTCTCTGGAAAAACAAAGCAAAGAAAAAACTGTGAATGCAAAAACCCCACATTATTCAAAATCGTAAGTGACAGATTAAGCTTTTAAGTGTCTCATTAAATTAGTATTTTGTATTTTACCTGTTTGGGATCACAGTTCTCCCTCATCCTGAAGTTGATGCTCATTCTTTACTCTATGCTGCCTCCCTGCCTTGAGGTATGAGCATCACTGAAGCACAATCAGAAACTAAACAAGGCCTTAATCCATCTGACAACATTACAGTGGAGTTTGTTTCTTGAGTGCTCTAAGTGTAAGTCTGCAATCAATCATTAGGGGGTGCTTTATTCTTCACACACAGAACAGTTTTAGATGTACTGAAAAGATCCTAAAGCATTAGTTCCACTAATCCAGTAGATTTCCTACAGCTGTTTACAAAACCATGTATCTCACAACACTGCACAGATCATTAGGGTAGCATTTACTTTACATGAAGCATGAAGACATAGCTATGAACAGAAACATATTTAGACACAACAACAGAGCCAAAAAGTGAAAAAGTTATTCTGCACCTCTAAGTAGGCAAGTTGGTAATGAAGCACGCTTCCTTAAACAACGTGGAAAAACTAAACCCCAACAGGTGGAGAGAGGACTGGACTATACATTGATCACTTCACATACAATTTCTAGAAAACAGGCTACTTTCAGTAACAAGGGACTTAAGATACCAAAAGCACAGACTTTGGATCAGTGACTCAAATATTGCCTCTGACTAAAGTACAAGGAATCTTGCTCATTAGCTTGAATAGCAATGTTTACGTAACTTATGATGCCACCTAAGCACCAAGAAATAAGTGTGAGACTTAATACTGCATGCCTTATATTTGTCTTCTAAGTAATTTTATGCCATATTTCCTTCAAGACATATGCTACTTCTAACAAAAGTTATTAGAGCTCACTAGATAACTGCTATATATTAACAATTTGTAAAACCATACTAAGAACCAACTTTGCAGTGGTTCTTTAAACACATAACCATCTGCCTCGTTTGAGACATCAGCTGCGGTACCTTTTCCAATGAAATCTAAAAACAAGAAGTTTGCACACACCTTGTTTCTGAATTTTGGCTTATTTAACCAGGACATCAATAAAAAAAAGGCTTCTTTTGTTTTTAGTACATGCCTTCTTGAAAGTTTGGCGGTTCATAAAGTTTCTCAAGAACTTTTCCCGCTCCCTACAACTATTTCAGCCACAGCCAATTCCACCCCGATATTTAAGCAGGGAAGGAAGGCACCTGAACAAGCAAGTCAGAAAAACCTACACAATGCTTTCCAACAGGCTTGATGTTTTTCCTAACAAAATGAGGTGCTGCAGACTGACAGGGGTACTTCTTATAAAGCGAGGTAAACAGCTTGTATTACACTGTAGTTTCACAGGCAGTTTAGGCTTGTGTAACTTGGCACTGCCACCAGAGAAGGTAATCCTGTCTCCCTGTAAACTGCTCATTCCTAACCCTGCTATCCCACCTCCGTCATGCCAGCAAGTGTTCATGGTGTGAGCAAGATAAATACACTTGGATCAGTTTTCCTTTTTTTAAATGGTTAGTTTTAATCTGGATCCATTTTACTGCCCGATTTACTGCCCAATCACACACGTACTTACACCAACACAGGGGAGGAAGTGGGCAAGACTGTGCAAGAGCAGACTAACCAAATCTTCTGACAGTAGAAACAGCTCAGACCCCTTATGAAACTACAATGCTAGTACAAGACAGCTTAAATTGCTCTATACCTTTCACCTGCTCTGAAATCTTAAAATATTTAGCAGTGTAAGCTTAAGTGAAAACCTCCAAACTGTCAACAGTTATTTACCTTACATCATTAAGATCACACTTATTTCCTGCAATAGCTACAACAATGTTTGGAGGTCCATGTTGTCGAAGCTCTTTAACCCAGTTCTTTAATGTTGAGAAAGTTTCCTGATGTGGGAAAAAAGAAAAAAAACACAGAAGGAATTAAGAGTCAGAACTGGCCCATCACACCAAAAAACCCAGAAATCGTAATGCTGGGTCAAGATCAAATTTCTTACCTCTTTTGTGATGTCATACACTATAATGGCTGCTGCTGACCCTCTGTAATACATTGGGGCTAAAGCACGAAACTGAAAGAAAGACACCATACATTATGAATCTGATCTTCCACTGACCTCCACGATTTCCTTATTATTATTACTGAAGAAAGTGAAAACTAGCTTTAAAGTTCACATTAGTGGAAAACTTTTCTTTACAATTACAGAGAGGCTGTGCAGTACAGTACATAAACTTCCATGAAAGTATTGTTTTACAAAGGCCAACCAATAAATAGTTTAGGGATCAGCAGCACACTTACTGCAAAAAGCAGGAAGCCAAACTTAACCTTATTTTGACTAGATTAGAATCATTTAAAAGACCATAGATTATACACAGACACAAACCCACAGCATATATGCTCAAATTTAAACACTGAGCAAGGGGAAAATAGCTGAAATTGAACTCGCTTCTTCCTCTTTAAGACACTCATGCTTTTGGACAACAAGTAATTTCAAGAAAACTAGCATATATTACTGCTGGTCTGAAATGTTCAGAAGTTGGCGTCAACCTCTAGCCCCATGGATCACTCATGGCACTCCTAAATGCTAGAATTGTTGGTTTCTTCGCAATCTAACTTACGGCTTTAGGGATTTCACTTAAGTTTTTCCTCAAAAGTTAGAAGCGTGTTTAAAACTAAAAACTGCAAAAGCCCACAACTACGTGACCTGTTGCAAACAGAGCTTTAAGGAACATGCTAGATAGTAAAAGGCTATGGTAATTTTATTGCAATTTTCAGAATTAAATCTACAGCAGGCATATTTGGTTGGTAGTGCATTTGCAGGGTATAAACCAGGCCTGTACCTTTGCATGGGCAAGGTGTTATGAATCCAGGACTGAAAAGAGTGATAGAGCACACGATTAAGTTGCATCAAAAATATCAATCAAGCATTCTTAAAAACAGTGTGATATTCTGCTAACTTAAAAAGAACCAGACAACTAATCTAGCAACCAAAACTCTCGGTCAAAGCACACGGTAAACTGCATGTGCTGCTTTGATGTAAGCATATGTGATTTAGAGCTTTTGTACATCTTATCACTCAGGGTAAAAATCATGAATAGAATACAGTTTTTCATAAAGGCTTATTTGGTTCTAATAAAATACCAATTTCCTTTTGCTTAGTACAGTTCAACTGAGAGCAATATTATAAATCATAAAAATCTTGCTATAAAGCAGAATTCCAGACCATTTACATTTGGCTCTCAAATTCTGTTTTGAAAACAGGATTTTGAACACAAAGTTCAGAATATAAAAATATTTAATAGTGGGAAAGGGAAACATGGGCAGGCATTCAGTTCATGTTGGGACATAATCCCTCTCTTCCTCCTAAGTACTAAAATGTAAAGGGAAACGTATTTGGTAAACCACCACTTGGACTGGTTGCAACCTGGCTTTCTGATTATTTGACTATTTACATTGGGAATAAACCAACTTTCACTTGCTGATTTTGTATTACTCTCATTTCCTGCCTGCTAACACTTAGATACTTTTTTCCACCTAAGAGCAGTCAGAAGATAAAATACATTAACAAAACAGATGTTACCAGAAACACTGAATTTTCCTTTTGCTATTTTTCCAAAGACTTCAGCTTGCCCTCCAGCCTCCGATTTGTGTTTTGACAGAATTATTAAGAAGACGTAATGTAATTATGCAGAGAAACTGTCACAATTGTTAGGTAAGAAGTAATCTCCTATCAACTTTACTCAGCGTAGAAGAAATGAGAGAAGAAATAAGGCATATGTGTGTAGGGAAATGAGCTACGTGAAGTGAATTAGTGCACATTTCCACCTTTGGAGTGAAGCTAGCCAGCCACTCCCTGAAGCCAGTTAGAACAAGGGGTTGCCCAGTGCAGTGTAGAACTATTCGCTGCTGGGCTTTTGAAGTGGAAAATAGCAAATGCTCCTCAAGAAGCCAGGACTACCAATTCTGTGCATTACACATCATAGCTCAGCACAGACATTTTAGTTTCAAGAATGGCGTGGACATTTTTGGTATTCCAGATCACCAGGGATAGGATCCCTTCAATAATTCATTGTCAGATGTTTTGCACGACCGGAAAACTGTGCTACAGATTTGAGGGCAAGGCAGGTATACAGACCATTTGTGGCTAGCAGTAAGTGACAGTGCTGTTCTGTTTTGGAGAAAGAAACATCTATGAAGATACTGGCATCATTTCAAAGTAAATATCCTTGCTCCCATTTCACTGGTTTCCTGGGATATACTGGGGCCTCACAGTGACTTCTCTCAGGTGTGGGACATAAGCTTCACAGATATCACAGCTCTTGGGTCAGAGCCCAGGTAAGACATCTTTCCTTTTTTGATTTCAATAAAAGATATCATGCAACTTGTATGGAAGAAAATTAAAGGTGTGTCGCTCAAAGTCTAAAAACAGAAAGACAAGGAACACGCTAGTCATGTACAGAGATGCTTCCTCAGATTGTAGTGCGCTGAATCCGAATTAGGGCGTTCTCCCATTGCTTGCAAACACAGTTAAAGCGAACAGGATGGAATGCTAATATGTAATGGATGTTTCCTGCCAAGTTGTGGCAGGCATGTTTATAAAGCTTTCTATTTAAGAGAACCAGCCTCTTAAAATTCATACTCTACCTCTCAGAAGACTCACATTCCACCATTAACGTTTCAGAATGGGCTAGGACATTCACTTAAGACAAATTACAGCAGATGCTGACTGACTGCTAGTAATGGAAGGACTCGGATATTTCTGATAATATGGATACAATTGGACATATCCCTGACAACATAAGTTTGCTTTATATGGTGCTGCTGGAAGGAAATAAATTGTCATTCAAAATCTAGAGCAGTGAAATGCAATACAAATACAGTTGAGTTACTTTCTAGCCATCAAGGCTGTTATCAAGCTAAAAAGCTAGCAAGTCAGTTCCACTAGGACTCCAAAAGGTCAAGTGCCTCTACACAGGGATGACCGAGCCTTTACAAGGTTGGGGGTTTTTTTTGTTTGTTTTTGTTGGTAGCGGTGGGAGGTTTTGTTTGGTTTTTTTTTTCCCTTGGGCTGTTTCTTGAGCCAATCCTGAAAAATAGTACAGCTGCATTTGCCAGTTATTATCCTAAAGTAATAACCCAACCTGATCAAACTGACTCTTACTGGAGACAGCCCTGGTGTCTACTTTTGTTACAGTTAGCTCACATCCTAAATAAACTCATCATGAGTAACTGACAGTTGCCAGTAGTTAACAGTGAAGAAACTGCAAGAATAAGCACTGTTAATATAGCTACTATAATCTCTATCACTGTTACTAGTAATCCATAAACAAGCAAGTTAACTAGCAAAGTTTTCCTTTTAAATTCTAAGTAAAAATCATGCCAATTGTGACTTCATTTGACTAGTCATTTTCTTGAAAGCTTTTGTTGCCTCCCCTCAGAACTATGCATGCTGCAGAGATCAAACCCCCAAACTACCAAATTAAAATTTAAATTTCAAAATAGATTTCTTGACATGGCTTCTAATACTATCGGATTTGAGAAGTAAAACTTTACAAAAAAATGAAAGATCAGTTATCACCCATAACAGTGCTTGAAACACTGCTTTTGAATGCCTAAGCCCACATCCTACTCACATTAGTAACTTTAACACTGAAGCTAACAGAATGCGTTAGCAGTTGTATATTTTTCCAGAGCCAGGGCCTTACTTGTACTATGAAACATGATCATTCATTTCACTTGGATTCTCATGTTGCCAGTTGCACTGTCTGCAAACACTGCAGCTGAATGTTTAAAACTCAACTACAGAAATGGTGCTAGAGACAGCTGCTGGCTTCCCCCCCCCGGCCTTGTTTTCTTTTGAAATAGCACTCCCTTTCAGTGACTCGAAACCCAGTCTTTTGTTTTATAAGCTCCTCTTCTTAGGTAATCATCCTTAACTTTGTACTTTAACCATGATAACAATGAAAAATGAAAACATATTTACAGCACCCATATCTTGATAGAAACCTCCACAGAAACAAACATTCTAACAGATAATTCGTAAAACCAGATCCCATTGTGACTTTCAGGGGTGGGGCTGAAAAGCAACCCAAACTCTAGCCAGAACTATCACCACAGATACTGATTCTACTTACCCGCTCCTGTCCAGCTGTATCCCAAATTAGGAATTTATGCAGCTCATTTTGATACTGTACAGTCTTGGTCATAAATGAGGCTCTGGAAAAAAATTACAGCTTATGCTTTCAGAATATAAATAAGTTCTTAGAACATTACCACCATGAACTTTTAAAAAGGTTTACATTCCAGTAAAAGGGCTTTCACACACACACAAAACTGATAAAGATTTTCATACATAAAGGCTGAAATTAGTAATAATTCGATAATAATTGAATAATAATAGAATTCAATAATAATTGAATAAAGGCAAAGGACCTCAGAAGATGAAATTTCCTTTCAGAGGATGAAATTCAACGAACAAAACAGAAGGAACACGAACGCAAATTATAAGCTTTTATTGTTCATAAGCTTTTGATAAAAATAAAGGATGTATGACCAAAAAAATCAGAAAGATCAGCCTTTTTAACAACATTCTTCCTAAGTGAAGGAATCATCACAGCAAATCACTTAAGTGTATACTGGAAACTTCCAGAGGGAAAGAGATCAAATCCTTTTTCCCTTTGCATCAGCTTTTTCTATCTCTGTACTAACATTCAGATAAACGCTGGTAAGTCCATACTTGGGAATAAAATGTGGGAGATTCGTATCACTATTGGCAGGTGTTAAGAGGACAGAGAAATCAATAATGAGTAACTTGCTTGTTGACTGCATTCTGTACAGCTCCCAAATCTTGCCTGTCATTATATACTTCAGTCTGCAGTGGCTCTTGCACTTCCAGAAGACAAACAAAATAATCCTTTCCTATGCTCCAGCTGCCCCCCCCAAACTTTTAGATGTTTTACAGTTAAATATTGCAAAATATTGTAAAGTACTTCTGTGCTTTACTTGATCTGCTTTACATGAATCAGTGTATTTCCGACAAGAACAGGAATTCAGAGACCTAATCTTTTACAAGAGGGAGTTCTTTGCTATATCTATTACCTATAGGCACATTTTTCACTAGAAAAGCCACACACTGAATTCAAATCCTTGTAGAATAGGAACTATAGATGCCATAATTATTTTAAGCATATGAGATCCTACGTTATGATCTTGAACACCTTTTGTATGCTTATTTCCTGTCACTTGAAAATACCACAGCCTTCCAAACTTGTTCTACTGTCAGTTTTGGACAGGATGCAGGATAGGATCCTGGAGGTGGCCTGTACTGGAGCTTCTTACAGTACACTAAGCTTGCTGTAGATTCAAAGTCAGAGAACAACAGTCTTTCAGCATGATCAACAACATTAAATACCAGAGTCCAAGACTCTGAACTTCAGTTTATTTTGGCTCTTAAGTACCACCAGGGCATAGATTTTAATGATGTCCACGACACTTTTGTAATTAATGTAACTGGAGTCTTTGGACATGTTTCAATGTTACAGGAGGACAAAACAAAATCTACATTCAAAATAAAGAAAGGGAGAAATTACACAACGCTTTCCACTATTAAGAGGTAACCTTCTCCCCATTCCTTAAGCTCAGATGGTTTGCCAAATAATACGTCAATCTCCAAAGTTTATTACACTTAAGAAGCCAAATATAAGGTTGCAGCATCCCTAAAAAGAAAGAGCGTAACTGCAATGCATTTCAACAGAGTTAACTAGATGATGTATTTTATCAATGAGTAACAGAAAATAAAGCAATAGGAGTATCTGTTGTAAGCACAGCAAAGACTTCCACCTCCTTAAGACTGCTGCAAATTAAGCATCAATTCTGAATTCTCTGGCCAATATGGAAACAATTTCCTAAATCATAGATTCTCACTGAAAATTTGTCTTACTTGGTTCTATAAACCAAAACATTCCTGTACAGTCATTTGAACTGAACAGCTGTGTTGCTCTAATTCACATCACAACTAAACATACCAAATGGTAGCTGACAATAGAGGTTAAATGCTACTTGGAATTCTTTGACAAAGAAAAGCTTTCATTGTCTCAGACATCAATTTAAAAAAAAAAAAAAAAAGAGAACAAACAGCTCAAAGACAAACCACCTTTGGGTCAACAAAATCCTCCAAACTAGAGCTATCCTCCACAACTTCTATTAAGAAAACAGGCGTTATACCTACTAAATTTCCTAGCTGCTTCTCCCAGCCAAGCAAGCTCTATAACTACATGAACAAGATGCACCTGAAAGTAGTTTATACTCATTCATAATTTCTTTTTGACACTATAATGAAAGACTAGATATTATGTGGTACCTAGGGATATATGCTAGTCAGGCAAAGCAGAATGTGTCCTAGCATCCTGAGAGGACAAAAGTTGCAGAATTCTAACAGGGTTTCTACAGCTGCCCATATTTGAACCTGAACGATGAACATTCATGACAACAAAGTATGATTGCTCAGATAATTCTAAGAGGAATGGAAACAGGACAGGTAACATGAGATTGTGTCTCGTTAACTCAAAACCCCAGGAGTAAATGTAGAAACGTTCTCAGCTTTAGTTTTGTAAGATGCTCAAAACTCCTCTCTAATCCTTACTTTGTTCTTTCCACCTCCTAGAGAGGTGGAAATTTCTATTTCAATTAGAAAATAAAAACAAGGTCTAGAAAAAGTTTCAAAAATTTGCTTAAAATTTTGGGACTGTATCTTATTGGAGCCTCACACAATCCCTGCATTTGGGCAAGTTTTGATTCATTTATACTACTATAGCGAACTACCAAGATACCAAGTCCTCAGACCAATGAATGATTTTAAGACTGCTAAAAGATACAGATTTTTAGTCTGTCACTTCAAGAAAGTATACTAATCCCAGTACTGTCATTAAACCCATGAAGACAAATTCTGTTCTACACATTAGCCTCATTACCACAATGGCTAGCATCTTCTAACAGCACCTTAAGTTACTACACAGTATCTGTTACCGACATTCCCCTGGGAAGACATGTGCACGTGATCTCTTTGGGTTCCTGCCCTCAAACAGATAGGTGCTACATTAGAGGAAGAAAAAAAAAAAAAAAAAAAAAAAAAGAAATCAACCCACACACCACAGAGTCGGAAAACTACCAGATTAAAACAAACTGACTTTGGAGGGAAGACAACAAGATTTGATGAAGTTCATTCCAGTCTCAGCCCTTCCCTGGGAGGAAAGGGAAAAAAAAAAAAAAAAAAAAAACCCCCCCACCACAAAACCCACTCCTGAGTTTTCTCCAGATTATAGAAAATTCTACTTTGCCAGGAAAGAAGCATCACAAATCACAATCTTTGCTCTGCAGCTTTAGACAGTCTTGCAGACATGCAGAGCCTAAAACCATCAAGCACAGTATTTTAGAATTTAGAATCTGAAAGCAGACTTGAGGAGGCTGCAGTTCACATGATTGGAGACATAATGCAAATTCCATACTGGGTTACTCAAACATTTAACTCGTAGTCTAGATGTGTGGTGACATATGTCTAACTATAGAACAGAGCATCCCAGCTAAATAAATAGGCACCTCTCACCTTAGGTTTGCAAAACCTAAGTCTGTGTTACCACACCTGGTAACCTACTAGTTAAGCAGACTTTAATATCTTTTTTTTTTTTCCCCTCCCCCAGGAACTGCATGCATGAACATGATGGCTAACTTTGGGCCACTGTAGATACTACCCTTATTAGCCAACTATTTAACAGACTCTGTTTTTAAAGTATCTGGATGACCAGAAATGAAGACGGATAACCAATTTCTCAAACACCTCAGGTAATAAGAAAAACAACTGGATCTTTCAATAGTGTCCACCTGAATAAGAAGTTTTGCTTACACTTGATATCACTATGGGCAGTAGGTCTGAACTTTCTATACAACCTGAACTTAAATATTTAAGACAGCTTGCTCCCCTACTTAAGCAAACAGCAATATGACTACTATCCACACATCAGTTTCGTGGTCCTCCAAAAAAGAACCTCTACTGTAGGTAATGTGACAGTAACTAAGAATGTTCAACCCTTGAAGATCTAAGAAAACTACTTAGCAATCTGTCTCAAAGGCTACCTTTGTTAACAGGGAAATTTAAACAAAAGCATACTTCCTGCAGAATATCTTGCAATTTGATACCAGTATTTACACTCAAAAAAAGAGGCAGGGGGTGTAGGGGGAAAGAGAGAGAGATCTCGTAGGAACCACATTTTTTTAGAAGGACAGGATGAGACACAGCTGATCTTTATCAGCAGGATCTTTTCTGGTCAAAGCTGTAGTAGAGCCTCTGTGACACCTGAGACAGGAAGTTGCATTGACACCCCCCACACACTCCTCAGCATCAAGTGAAGTCATGTCCTCCTGTAAGTAAAGAATTACCTCCAAGCAAAGCAGCCCATAAAATACTTGCAAAGCAAAAAAGACAGCAAAAGAAATAAAAAGATCCAATCACTCCCAAGAATTCCTGATGCTTGCCCTTCCTTCTATCCATTTGAAGATTTGAGCTCAGTAACAATTGCTACTCTGAGGGGAGACCAATTGCATTAACAATTTCATCAGTTACTTACGCATGTGTGTATTGCATATAGATGTATAACATTAGAACTAATTCATGAGGAGAACTACAACCTGAATTAGTATTAACTACCTTCAAAAACCTAGAAGACTTCTTCTGTACTTGACTCTTTAAAAAAAAAAACCTTAAAAAAATAATCATGTAGTTGCATAATAATTAGACTTTGAAATTTAAGAGTAGTGCATGAGAAAATAATTTTGTTCCTTCAACAGAAGCATCTATAGTGTAATTTATTCATAACCCAAGACTCCTAGCAGGATTTTGTTAGTTTAGATTAACAATACAAAATGGGTCAAGATCTTACACATGAAAATGGAAGCTGCAGGAGTGCCGAATACACTCCTACGTTTCCTAAGGTAGCTCATGAGCTAATTAAGGCTACAGTCATGTTTATTACCACATTTAGCTGCCACACATGAAGAATCCTCAAGTGGTCTATTCAGGAGGTACAAATATATTTTTATAAAATTTGGTTTTATTCTTGATAAGTCACTTTATTTAGTTTCTTACCCTATTGTTGGGTTGATGTTGGGATCAAAGCTATCTTCTACAAATCTCCACACGATACTTGATTTGCCCACACCAGTGTCCTAAAAAAAGAACAGAAACAGTTGAAAGAGACATTACTTACTATCAACAGATGATTCTTTTTGTCCTCAAATCTTGCAATACACTGTGCATGAATAACACGTTCCTGCAGAGAATCTCAGAGAAGTTAGATTCTGAAATACTTCAGGTATTCAGGTATTATATTAATTTAGTAGAAAAATGAAAGGTCTCTGGTAAGTTACAGTTTTCTAAACAAAATTGTTAAGATGTTTTTATGAAGGACTATAAAAATCTGCATTCATGCTTATTATCAGGTATTCAAATTTCTTTTTTCCCCCAAAGCTAGGCACAAATTGCATTTGAACAGGAGTACGGAAAGACCGTCTACCACTTTTAGTAAAATATACAGCAATTGAGTATGGTACTCCATCTTTGCAAGCCAATGGAGCACATTAAATTATACAAGTGTGACACATGCACTTCAGCCTCTGACTAATACTGTCCCACCCTGCTTAATGAAAGACTTGAAATTTCTTCTGTGACACACCTGAAACATGTTTCTAATGCAACTCTACAGAGCTATAAATGGTAAAAGAGGAAATGTAACATGAGAATTCTGGGCCATGTATGTATTTGCACCACTGAGTCCATAGTTTAAAAAAAAATATATAGAAGGCATATTTAGGAGTGAAATAACTCCACAAACTATTAACAGTAAAACTGTTCTCAACAGCAACTGGACATTTTAAATGGTTATTTAATTAAGACAGGTGAAGACAAACTTTTTGCTTTACATCTCCAGAGTCATTAACATTTTAAGGAAAAAAAAACCTGAGGAACTGCTTCATTGAAAATGAAGTTTTACGCCATTCATGCATTTTCTTGAATCTTCTGAATACTGTAGTAAAGTTGGGTACAGTATGTATGCTTGTGTTTATCTTTTCAAGCTGTTTTCCTCTCAAGGAAAAGCGTATTATCTCAGTTCTGTATTTTATAATGTTTGCAGTCTCAATAAGCAGAGCAAATCTTAAAAAGAGAAACATAGATGCAGTTCCTGGCTCCGGGAGTTCAAGGGCCAGTTTTCCTGGGTGCTTATTCTCCTTTTCTTACACGACGAAAGGTTTCTTGGGTGAACGCAAACAGTAGCTAGTAGTTACCCCAAATGCCTTCATAACACGAGGAGCACAGAAACACATAATTTTCCCTCTGAAGGGCCATACGGCCATTTAGAAGCAGAAAACAATTCTGCCTGTCATACTCCACACAACACAAGATTTAGATACAGGTGGAGACAACTCCACCTATTCAACGCAAGGCTCTCCAGTGAAGCCCTCAGACCAAACCAAGCCCACACACAGCTTTATAGCCTTGATTTTTTTTTTAACTTCTACTTCAGTTTGCTTGATGTCTCCTTCTTCCATCACCTGCAACACTTCGGGCACTTTCAAAGCCTACATATGTTGTTAAAAAAAGTTCAGGCCCCTCCCCCTCTCCCGCGAGTTTGATTTCAGGTGCTTTTACTTATTTATTTTGTGAACGCCAAGCCCGAAACAGCTTGCGAGGAGGAGGGAAGCATACACTGGATGTTCGTGCTGCCTCTCTTTTCTTTTTAAAAGGAAAACACCGAAAAAAAGGAGCAATATTTACCTCTGGAAAACGCCTCCCCAAAAAAGTTCAGGCCCCTCCCCCTCTCCCGCGAGTTTGATTTCAGGTGCTTTTACTTATTTATTTTGTGAACGCCAAGCCCGAAACAGCTTGCGAGGAGGAGGGAAGCATACACTGGATGTTCGTGCTGCCTCTCTTTTCTTTTTAAAAGGAAAACACCGAAAAAAAGGAGCAATATTTACCTCTGGAAAACGCCTCCCCCCGCGGAGGGGAAGGCCCTTCCGACCGCCCCGT
>NW_008794883.1:152411-152631 GCF_000699145.1 Aptenodytes forsteri | reverse complement strand
TGCCCGGAGAGAGTACTCCCACGCTCAAAGCCTCTCTGGGGCTTATGGAGAGCCTTTCAAGCCAACCCTTCAGCAGGCTTGCTTCCTCCCTCCCGCCGCCCCCGGCCCGCGCCGGGGCCCCGCGGAGGGTCGGCCACAGAGCACTTACCCCCAGAAGGCAAACTTTCAGCTCCCTCAGAGCCATGGCCGGGCAGGCTGCGCCTTTAACGAGTGCCTGAGA
>NW_008794883.1:149853-152074 GCF_000699145.1 Aptenodytes forsteri | reverse complement strand
CTCATCCCCGGCTGCCGCCGTCCTCGCCGTAGCCCTCCGAAACCAACCCCCCGGTATCTCTCTTCTGTTTTTGTTTGTAGGGATCCCTTTGTATTTTGTGGATTTGCAGGATGACTTAGATGATTGTGAGTAACTGTTTTTTTATTTTTCTGCTCCCTATTTAGGCCCTCCCCCGCTCTCCCACCCCGGGGTTCTTCTGTCGCCCTCCTTCCCCCTCCCCATTTTTATCCAGGCTAGGGTGAAGGGAGAATTTTGAGGCTGTTTGTACTTGTAGGTGGAGGCTTATAGGAAGATAGGGGGCACGAATTACGAGCGTATTTGTGTGTCCGCAGGAGCGCGGTGCTGACAGGGGAAGCGGGCTCGCTCCCTCCCTCAGCTGCGGGCCCTCGCCTCACCTGGCGTGTTTCATTAGCCTTTTAAGTGCTGGCTGCCGGGTCGAGCCGTCGAAGGACGGGCAGGCTTTTGAAGCGACGTTTTGGGGGGGCAGCCGCCGTCCCGCCGGGGAAGGAGGACCCGCGGGCGGGAGGCAGGCCCGGGGCGGCGTCTGGAAACCGGCCTTCCGAGAGACCATCCTCGCTGTTTCCAATGGCCGCTGAACTGTTGAATTCAGCGTAAACAGCACCTCCAGCAATGGCCGGCGATGACCCTCTAGGAAAGGAAAACGGGTCCGGCCGGCGGTGGTTTAGGGCATTAGCTCCGCTGTTGTTGTCGGTGGAAATTAGCCTAGAGTAGCCGAGGGATTTCCTAGCTGCGATAGCTCAAACGGGTGAGGCTTTTAAATGCTGTCGAGGCTGCTGAGGACGCCGTGTGTTTTGCTGTTCCTGCATCCCTGCGGCACAGGCGCTCAGCAGGACGTTGCTGCGGTGGCTGCGTGTGCACCTCGGAAGCGGGAATAAAAGAAAAACCGCTGTTGTACTCTGGTTGGCTAATACAAGCCAGTGGTTGTAGGCTAAATACCGTGTCGTGGGTCCTAGAGCAGGCAACAGCTCCTCCTCAAGCCGGTATAGTCCAGGGCTGTGTTACAGGATTAGAGCTGAACACCTGTCGGACAGCTTGGAAAGAGGTGTTACTTGAGGAGATAAATCGTTGACCAATAATTCTATGAACTTGCATTGCTTTAGAAAGCAGCTGTATATGTGGGGTGGTTTCACTGGCACTTTGGGTGCTGGATTGACTTTTCTATTTAAAAAAAAAAAAGAAAACTGATACTTGAATTTGTTTCTTGTGAGAGACTATTTGTTTACTACAAAACCATTATTGTTTAATAGTACTTAAAAATTGAAAATGTGTAAAATGTGGATTTCACACACACATCACCACCACCCATTCTAGCATGAATAAGCTAATTTAGGGAGAAGGTGGTCTTCAGGAACACCAGGGGAAATGTTAGAATGTAAGTGAGATCTAAAGTATTCCATTGGAAAAATGCGCGGGGACATCGCCTCTGTGGGCGGGAGGTCATTCTGTGGGATTTTGTTAGTTGCTGCTCTTAGGTGTTGCTGCTCTCAGTCTTTGAGGTTTCAGCATTTCACTAGTAGGTAGCAGAAAAAAAATTATGTCGTTTGTATTTTGATTAAGTTTTAGAAGGAAAAGTTTGGGATCTTTTGCCATGTAAGTGATGTATAAATGGTGAGATTAATTGAGTATGTAAGAGTTCTTGGTTTGTTTTATGTTTGTATTTTTGTGTATTGCAAAGTATCTTTAATGTTTCTCTTATGCAGATAAATTGTAACTCTGTGAGTCTTAATGAATTTAAAACTGTAGTTAAAAAGCATCCTCCTTCCTTAATACAGTTATCTATTTGAAAAGCTACAAATCTAAAAAAATGTAGTAAATGTGGAGGATAGTAATACATAAGGATTTAAAATTTTGATAACACTATAAGAAGTTGCTTAAAAAGAGGTGCAAAACGTTATTGATTGCTGCAGTAAGTGTATCACCTTAGATGACAAAAAGCATGTAAGTATTGAATAGGATTTAAGTGAGAAGGAAATTAGCTGGTACATTTCAATGTGCTTATGCTGATTTGTCGTGAGCACCACACAGCTGCTTGCTCACTCTTCCCGCCCTTCCCCCACGGTGGGATGAGGGAGAGAATTGGAAGAGTAAAAGTGAGAAAACTCGTGGGTTGAGATAAGAACAGTTTAATAATTGAAGTAAAATAGTAATAATAATAATAAAAGAATATACAAAGCAAGTGATGCACAATGCAGTTGCTCAC
>NW_008794883.1:110012-149785 GCF_000699145.1 Aptenodytes forsteri | reverse complement strand
TGGCCAGTTGGGGTCAGCTGTCCTGGCTGTGCCCCCTCCCAGCTTCTTGTGCACCTCCCGCCTTCTCAGTCGGTAGAGCATGGGAAGCTGAAAAGTCCTTGACTAGTGTAAGCACTGCTCAGCAAGAACTAAAACATCGGTGTGTTATCAACATTATTCTCATCCTAAATCCAAAACACAGCACTGTACCAGCTACTAGGAAGGAAATTAACTCTATCCCTGCCGAAACCAGGACGTGATTTAAAGACTGTTTTGCAGTGAGTTCCTCTAGCGGAAGAGCTGCAACAGTTGTTGCTGTAGTACCTTATTTAAGAGTTGAAAATATCTTTCTCTCTCTGCCCTAATTTAAAACCAAAAAAACCCAAACAACAAAAAACAACAAAACCCCCCAACAAATGAAACACTTCATAGTGCTAATGAATGCTTAGCTATTTGAGTTGATTGGGTCTTTCTGAATTGCTCCCAGTTCCCTTTCCAATTTTCTTCTCTCTGTATTAAGAAAAAAAAACAAACCCAAAACTAGTGTGTAGTTTGAGTTCTGTTTGCTGAGTGTGTAAAGTACAAGCAGCGGAAATAAATGCAGACTTCCTGTTCTGTTATGGGTCTTGGCCTGGAACCAGGGGTGACCATCACTAGGAGTTAGGTGTTCGTTCTCCATTAGTGTTCAGTCGTTGGCTGTTCTGTTGAGACTGTGAGTAACGGGTTTGTCTGTTAAGTCTATTAAGTCGATTAAGAAGTTTGACGCTTGTAAGCAAAACTCTAGTTTGAGTCATGAAGTTAATAAAAGTGTTCAGATAAAGGAAGTTCTGCCATAAGCGGTAATTAATAAGCTTTTTATATGGGTCACTTTAAATTTGTGTAAAAGAAATTATCAGCATGTAAATAAAGGGATGTGCATTTTAGAGCATTATTGAAATCTTATTTTATGATTTAAAAATATTCTTTGATTAAGTTGATTAATTTGACAATGCAGTTAGAATTATGGCATTGGAAGCTGTCTTCTGTTTGTGTTGCAGCAGAGTTCAGACATCCCGTCTAGACTGAGATGCTGTTGTGCTAATCCAATGACTAGTCTAGCAAAGAGTTCATGGTGCGTTTTAGGAAAATCTCAGTGAAATAAATCACTGGAACTGGATTTTTACTTTCTTAGCTAAATTGGTGAAATAGTGTTATGCACATTGAAGATCAATTCCACTGAAACAAACAGAGAGACTGGGGGATTCCTTTGAATTTGGGTGAAAGCTGTAGTAAAATGTACCTAAATTCATCAAGTACGATTTGAAACTTGCTTTTTGTAAGGTGAGATATTAGATCAGCTGGAAAAATAATTAGCTTAATTATGCCCTTTGTACAATAAAGAAAATGTATTTTAAAAATTGTTTTTCCTTCTAAAAACAGCATGAGAGAAGACCTCTTTGAGCTCATGAAATCATTGCACTCTGCACTAGTATTTACTGTTTTGCCTTGGCAACAGTGGATAGTGATGCTAGCTAATGACATTGAATTGCATAGTTAAATCCTGTGACCCTGTAGGTGTTTCTTATAGGCTCTAAGCAGCTTTTGAGTCTAGGCCAAACTAAGGCATGGTGAACTCAATTTCAGCTGTGAATACTGTCACATTTATTCTTGTTTATAGGTGGACAGATTTCAAGCTTGCTTGTTTGATATTGTTAGAGCGAAAAATACTGTATGTTTGATTCACCTATGAAAGAACATTAGATAAGAAATACTAGTTCATTATTTTTCTGTAATTTACTTTCTAGTATTCTGGTGTATTCTGAAACTTTTAAGTACCTATGGCTTCTTATTTTACGGAAAAAGAAAATTAAAATTCTTGAGAGAAGACAAAATGGATTCTGCCATGATTATTCCTTACTTATGTGTACTGAGTGTGTGGAAAAAATTTCAGGTATCTAACTCTCTTGATCCTTGGCATAAGTAGTTTGCTCTGTTTTCCCTCTGGTCCTAGAAGCACTGGTGTGTGCTTAGCTATTTTAAGTGAATAATAGAACTACTGCAAGTAGTGAAATTAAGCAAAATTAGTCCCAGGTGTAGTATTGTAGTCAAACTTAGAATTGAGATTTACTTCGATTTACTTAATTGTCATTTGAATTGGTAGGAATTCTGAAAGATGTGAACTGATGACAGCCTTCATTTTTAAACTGTTTCTTAATTCAAGAACAAGTGGGCACTAGATAAAGTTAGTGGCAAGTATATTGATTTTTTTTTAAGCCCTAATAAATCTTCCTTTGTATAACAGGTGGCTAGCCTCAAAAATTGGTTAAAGAGTGTCCAGTCTGTGTGGATTTTAAAATATATATGTAATTGCATAGATATAAGGATGGTCAGAGTTGGGTTTGGATACGGAGAGTTTGTTGCAACCTCAGAAAGGAAATCCACGATCCTACATAGGCTGTATAACTTCCTGTGAGCTTTCAGTGATACAGTAGGTTTCTTTTGAAGCAGGAGATACTGGATGCCACCTCTTCAGATACCATGCTTGGTGGGAAAGCTAGCCCTAGAGCATGTGGACGGATCAATCCCAGGCAGATCTGTGCAATGTAAATTATATACACTTGTGTATAAGTGTTTTGAACCTGACAGAACTTATATAAAGAGCAGCTACTAGAAATAATAATGACCAGTTGAATGGAAATAAGGGTGTCAGTACAATATGTAGTCATTATAAAAAGCCATGAAAAATTAGCATATGTTTCTGATCATGTAGTTGTGGGTTCACTTGTAGTATCTGTGTATACATTTGAAATGTGAACATTTAGTCTAATCCCATAGTTTTCTTCTGTTTGAATCCCATTGAACTTGTTGGTCAGAGCATATTGTCTGCAAGAATTGCATTCAGAATTGCTCTAGCCTTTTAATTCAACTGGATTCCTTGGAGACTGTGCTTTCTTAAACCAGTCTGCTTTTTATTTTTTTTCCCTGAAGACCCAGGTATAACATTTTGGTCCAAGTATGTTCAGATTATTTCCTTTTTTAATAAGCTGTATTTCTGAGAATGTTTTGGCTTGTGTTAAATAGTTGTAAAGCAGAGTTTTATATGTGAAACAGGAATTTTTCTGTAGGAAAAAAGCTGAGGCTTGGTACCTCTTGCTAATAGAGGGGGTTTTAATATAAAAAGTGATTTATAATGGGTATTAAGGTAGTTTAGAGGCAAAGTTCATTGTGCTGGGTCTCAGATTAAGGGATTCTTTAGGGAAGAGTGTTTGTAATATAAAACTGGTAAAGTAAGAGTGAGGGTAGAGCTGAAGGTTAATTATCCTGATTAAGGTACAGCCACTTCAATCCTGAAGAAATTGTTATATCGGAGATTGTGGAATTACATATACACATAATTTAACCCACTGGCAGTTTCAGAGTGCATTATGAAATTACACAGACTTTCCTTTAAGATGTGCAAAAGCTTTGTACTGATTGGGATGACATATAGGGAAGGACTGTAATTTTTTTAATTAAACCAGAATACTGAAGACAGGGATTATATAGTACTTTACATACACATTTCTTAATCTTCAAAGTGCGTCAGTGGGAGAGGGTATTCCTGTTCTTCCCATTTTACAAACAGGGGAAACTGGTGCTATAAATGAAACTATTCCTGGTTTGCTTTTAGTTAATTAGCCAAAGCTCTGCTGTTTTTTGATATGGAGGCACCATGTAAGTTCCACTGCCTGAAGACAGGAGGTCTCTGCCTGTTAGAGGCATAACCTAGAATGCCTAGATTATAGTCTCATAGGCACAGTTTCAAATACAACCTATTTGGCTTGTCATTGTGCTTTCAAGTTGTTACCAGTTTTGTGGTTTCTTTACTGATTTAAATACCTAATAATGTGTCCTGCCAAGTCAGAAACTGGCTTGTTGTCTTCAGTGGTTGTCACTCTCAGCACATATGCTGGTTTGAGAGACTACTACTTGCATCTGAGAAGCAGTATTGACTCAATTTGCATGTGGTTAAGTATGATCACAGTTGCTATATTATTTATATGAACGAAGTATGCATAATTCTAGGAGTGCTTGGCTGGGAAAGTTGTAAACCCAGAGCAGGAATATCAGCTGCTCTAGTGCAACTCTTCCTGTGGATTTGGTTGCTGTATGTTTTCTCATATAGATTGCTGAAGTGAGAGAATTTGTGTTGCAGGCAGGTTATTTCACTGCCTTTATTTTAAGGGTGAAGGATTAAAAAAAAATTTGGCAGAAAAGTTATCCTATTCCCTCTGCTTTTCACAGTCTTACTTTTTGCCTGTAATCTGTAATCAAGTGCATGTTACTGGATTAGGTGACTGTAAGACTTGGTGGGGCAAATTTTAACAGTTGGTATGGTAATACTTGGTTAAAAGTCTCAAGCCGCAAATACAAAAAAGATTTAGAAAAGAGTAGGTTTGCATGGGAAAGTCTGTAGTTGATAGGTCTGCAGTAGTGTTGTGGTTTAACCCCAGTCAGCAGCCAAGCCCCACACACAGCTGCTCGCTCACCCTCCCTGCCCACCCACCCCCCGGTGGGATGGGGTAGAGAATTGGAAGAGCAAAAGTAAGAAAACTCGTGGGTTGAGATAAGAACAGTTTATTATTACTCTGTTATTTCAAGTATTAATAATAAATTGTAATGGAAAGTAAAACAACGGGAGAGAGAAAAAAACAAAACCCCAGGGAAAGCCGAAACCAGGACAAGTAGAAAGCTCCCAGTATGTTCACAAGTAAGGTAAAGTTGAAGTTTTTCCCAAAGTTACCAATCTGACTTAGATGTATGGGACCCAGTAACTACAGCGAGAAAAATGTACCTTGGTAACTTCAAAATACACCCAAGAATTTGCTGTTTTAGAGCAATACCATTTGGGATTTTCTGTCATTTGTTAAAAATTCAGTTTCTTTTAATGGGACTGATTTTCCTTTTGAATTTGTCTGTCAGGTTGTGGCATGCAATTTTGTCAGCTGAGCTCTCTTAACTCATAGTGCATGTGGATAGTCCACTGAAATTGTGAAGTAAAATGTGTTAAAAGCCAAGGATTTTATGGCAGTTGAAATGAATTAAATTTCAAAGCTTGAATTTACAGGTTTATATGCAAGTCTTGCTCTTGACTTCATTAGGTACAACTTAAGATCTTTTTGTAAGCCATTTCCAGTGATGTACAGTTACTTTTCCTTTGAAGAATAGCTCTAAAAAGAAATAGACTTATTGGTATAGTGTATTTTACACTGTAACATCTCTTGCTGACTCTTGGAATTTTTTTTTGTTTACTCTTCTTGTCTTTCAAGTTGGGTTTGAAGATTATGGACCAGACTGTGATAGCATGAGGATAACGGCATTCTTGGATATTCCTGGACAGGACAATTTAACTCCACTGGCTCGTCTAGAAAAATACGCCTTCAGTGATAACATATTTAACAGGTAAGGGTACAACAGCTACACTGATGATAACCCGAGTGCGATAGCATTGTGGATATTAAGGTGTTACAACTTCTGTTATCATTCTCCTAAGCATGTGACTAATATTATTTCTGTTTGAATAACTTTTATATAATATTTCCATAAAAAGAGGTTTTCATTCCTGGTCATCTGAATAAGATTTCTTAACTCCATCTTTGTTTTGTTGGGATGTGGAGAAACTGTATAACTGATATGTCTGAATGTTCAGAGAAGAGCTTGATCTTTTCTAAGGTGCCCATCTACATTTGATAAGTTCCCCTTGCATCCCATCTGCATGTTGTTGGCAGGATATTAAGGCAATTAATATGTTGTTCATTCCACAGGCAAATTATTGCCAGAGGTCTTTTGGATATCTTTCGAGATTTCAGTAATAATGAAGAAGACTTCCTGACTGTAATGGAAATAGTGGTCAGGCTCTCTGAAGATGCAGGTTTGAAAGTTTTTGTGTTTTGTTTTGTTGGGGTTTTTGTTTGTGGGGTGTTTTGTTTGTTTGTTTTTTAATTTTTGTAACTTATTTTACATAAGCTGCAATATAGAAGGCAATAACATTCGATTTTGAGAAGGCAATGAGTGAACTAAAGAAATGAAATCATCTAACAGCAATATCTGTCAGTGAAAAGGAGATTAATTTTTTTCTCTGTTTTTGAAGTATTTTGTATGGTAGGTGTATAAATGAAAGCCTCTTACTTAGTATAAGGCCCAAAGTAGTATTTTTCAAGGAGTTCAGTACATCTGAATGTGTGGTGTATGTGGCACAGAGCAGTTGTATGCTTTAATACTTCATGTGTACACATTCATGGTGATTGGGTTTTCTAGCTAGTGCTCTCATTTTATCTGATTTATTTGGGAGCTGATCCCAAGTCTCTGGACTGTGATGATGTATGTAAGGCTGTCCTATTTTATTCAGCTTTCCTTTAAGAACAGGCAATCTCAGTGGTGATATTTCTTATGTTTTGAGTCTTTTCATTTTCTTCTGTTGTGAAACATTAAACAAAAAAAATTGCTACTTTTTTCTTAAGGTACTTGATCTTAATTTGGTATTTACTGATGTAGTTTTGGCTTTTTATTGCTAGAACCAACTGTACGTACAGAGCTGATGGAACAAATACCTCCTATTGCCATTTTTCTGCAAGAAAGTCGACCAAAATTCCCAACGGCGTTTTTTGAGTACCTTATGCCCATAGTAGTGAGATACCTCACGGATGTTAACAATCAGGTAGGAAAAACAGACTACATGAGTTGAATCGTTGGAAAATTCTGGGTGGTTCTGTGAATTTGAGGCATGAGGAAGAGAAAATGGGAAAGTCCATGTTGATTGATACCTAGCTTTCATGTAGTGCTTTGTGTTTATTGGTTTCAGCACACTTTGCTAGGGAAGTCTGAATATATATATATATACACACACACATATATATACTTTTTTAAATACTTTCCTTAGCAGATAATGGGAAACTTATAGGATTTACCTAGCAGTGTATTGACATAGTCTGTTACAGGAGTCATGACTTAAGTCCTGTCTTCTACTTCATCTTTTGGCTTTTCCTCAGAATTTGATGAAAGGGCATCTAACTATTATATTAAACTTTAGTATTTATTATTAATTCCTTATGTTGTTAAAACTGAGAGGTTTTTTCTATTTTTTTTTTAACTCGTGCCTGTGTGTTCATTGAAAACGTACCTTTTGTGGTTCTTGTATCAGTAAAAGTTTTTACGATGATGTACTTTTTTGTTTTTGTTTGTTCATATTAATAGGTTAGAAAGGCAGGTCAGGAAGCACTGCTTATACTGCTAGAACAAGATCTTGTTGCTCAGAGTGACATTGAAAATAAGGTGTGTCCAATTCTGTTGGACCTCTCTGCTCCTGACAGTGATGATGAGTACAAGGTGGAAGCTGTGAATGTAAGTGAATTTGGAAGAAATCTTTTATCTTTACTTTTTTTTCTTTTTCAATTGCTTTTGTTCTCTTATCTTCTGGCAGTGCTACTATAAAGCTCTTTTAGAATATAACAACTTTGAGATTTTCAAAAGCATAAAACCGAGAAAATAAAAATTGTATTTGCATTGTTAGTGTCCTGAGAGCTTTACATTAATCATTGAACTTAAACTTTCTATACCATTACTATTTGAGTTTGTTTTATTCCTTCTCTATTTGTTAGTTGCCCTGTCATGAATTGAGAAAGCGCTGTTGTGGTACAGTTGAAGCTTAAGTGTGCTAAGCTGTTAAGCCTTGCATCTGTAGGTTTCTTAGTCATTTTTAGTGTTGAGCACCATTGAAACAATGTGAATTCTCAAAGAATTGGAACAGGGTCAGGACTTGGTGCGCCATACTGAGAGGTTAAAAATGATCTGAACTGAATTCAGGAAGGCGGCAAGGTTGTCCTGAGTACTATTTACTAATGCCTTTGGCTAAGTGTAGAGGTACTTTGGGTAAGCTTTCTCTAGGTCCTATACCTTTTACGTGATGAAGAAATCTGGGCTTCTGTGTCAATGAAGTGCTTGGGGAATCTTTTTGAAATAGTGCTTCTTGAGAATTGAACTATACAGTACAGTAATTGGGAACAAAACGTTATCGTATGCTTAAAAATGTAAATATCAGATCTTCAAACTCAGGAGAAGTTATTTTCCCAAAATGATGAGGGGCTTTTTCCTATAGATGATTGATGTATTGAGTATTAACAAGAACTACCACTCCGTTTCATTTATAACAGTAGTTAAGATGAGGTCTGGGAATAGTGCTGACATTAAATAAGCAATCACACCTTTTGTGTTTATTCATTAACATATTTGATTTTTTTAGTTTAACACAACAAATCTTTAATTTTTATTCTGAATTTTTGAAAAGATCAGGTTTAAAGAGACCATATTTATAATTCAGGATGCTAAATGATTGTCAAAATGGTAGCCAAACAACTTTAAAATGCAGTTGGTTCTTGGCAGCCTTGTTTTAATTCTTAAGATCGTTATGTTCCCCAACAGTTTCCTTACATTTGCTCTACCAGGTTTCACAGTAATGTTGTAAAAGTATGAATGATGACCTGATCTTAGTTCTTAAGCATTTTGAAAAAAATATTTCCTGTTCACTTTCAGGAAATCAGTTGACTCCACAGAAAAGTGCTGGTGTGTAATTACATTTCAGCATGGATATCTGATACTTGACCTGTAAAATGGTTTTACCAGTTAGATTTTCCTCTTCCTTGTTTGGGAGTTGGGTATTGCTTAGGCAGTTTTCCAGGGTGACATCTGAGCACCAGATGCCTTTTAGGAGTTTGAAAATTTGTAGGAAAGTCCTTGAACAGTGTCTTAGTTCTTATTTAGCATTCTATTACAAAGGCAAACGTTTCTAGGAATAAAGCTTATTTTTGTGGAGGTAGAAAGCTTCAATAATTTTGGAAAAATAAAAGTAGAAAGATGAGTACTGTTAATCTGACAACACTTGTCTAAGCATTAAACTCCTGGTGCTGCAGGCAGAACAGCTGAGTAGAAAGGTGCATGGGAGCCCCTTCCTTTTTACTGTTGCAAATAGAAGAATTACAGCAAGTTATCCCACAAAGTGGGAGCTGAAAAACATACAATCCAAAGCATGGGATTTTCACAGCAGAAGCATGGTTGGTAATGGTAGTTGAAATTGACAGTTCCTCAGAGGAGGCTAAATTAATGTGCATGTTACTAACTTTCTTTAATTATGCTTGATGTTAACTCCTAAAATTTCTGAGGATGATTCCTGTAAAGTGTGTGTTAGCTCACATACGTAACTAGTTTGTCTTACTCTCCCTTTTCTCTCCTGTCGTATGGCAGACTTTCATTTTACCATGTTGTCTGAGCCTATAAAGAGCTGGGGCTGTGCTTGTTTTTAAGTATCTGAACAGTCCTGTTAAAGCCAAGGGGCTTACTTGCATGCTTAAGCTTGAGATATTTCTAATATGCTTAAAGAGTGTGATTTTGTGTGCTGGCTAGTGCAATGGAACTTTTGTCTTCTCCATACGAATTATCAGGGTATGCCACATTGTAAAACACCTTGAAAATGCATTTATTAATAAAGGTCTATTTAACCGGATAAAAAAGACAATGAATTATGTGCAGAAATGTTGTGTTCAGGCACAGTGGCGTAGAATGATTTTAAATAAAAACTGTATTTGTGCTTCACATAAAACAGGTGTATGAAAATACGAATAATGTATAGCAGTTAAATCTATTTGGTAGTTGCTCTCTTGCTCTTGGAAGTAACTTTTAGGAGGAATATTTGGCCATGCTTACAAGCTTTTAATTTTCTTTTCCTTACACATACCCTCTTCTTGATTTTTTAGATAATCTGTAAAATGGCTTCTATGTTGAGCAGAACAACAGTTGAGCACATGCTGCTTCCTCGTTTCTGTGAACTGTGCAGTGATGGGAAGTTGTTTCAAGTCCGAAAGGTTGGTGTGTTTTCAACCCTAAACCACTTAAAAATGAATTTGTATGTTGCTGTTCAAATGCCTTCCTGAATAATGTAGTCATAACTTTAGCTGATGAACTTTGAAAGAGTCTGGAAGAGCAGTTTTAATTTATTGACATGGTTATAGTTTCTGTAGTTCAGTAAAGAAATAGATAACAGTCCTTGCTGAATAGCTTTGGTGTAGCAGTTAAACTGATCTTGCACATTTAATAGTTTTGCACAACCTTTTTTTTTTTTAAGCCACCGTGCTTGGTTATAGAATACAAACCTATAGTTGCAAACCAAAAGTTACCTCATCTCCACCATCTTATTTCAAAGCCAGAAATTCAAAAGTAACAGATATTTGAGACATCCTTCCTTAAAAAAAAAAAAAAAAAATCTCCTCCTTAAAAAAAAAAAAAAAAAAATCTGGTATTCTTGAAAGGAGAAATCACAAAAGTGTAAGACTTACTTTAATTCATGGTTGAGTACAAAAGGAAACTTGTAGCATAAGAAGTCTTAAAATATTTGAGTAGACATAAGGGTCATGCAGAGCTTCAGGTTGGTCCTTAACATAAGCTGCCCTTGTTGGAATTTGGGCTGTGTTATAGCCTTCTAAATAAGCATATAGAATGAATAAATCATATGTTAACACAGTCCTGTCTTAATTGATTTCAGATTTTGATAACATCTTTTTCCAGCATGGGGGAATGTCCCTTTTGCCTTAATTTTAGCATTTGTAATGTACTGTAAATGGCACTAACTTGAGACCTTGATTAAACTTTGCTTCAGCAAGGTACTGAAGCCAGTCTCAGCCATAGCAAAGATAGTTCTGTAAGTACGCCTAAGTCCTGACCCTCGTATCATATTTTAGTCTGCTTTGGTTTTGACAGCTGCTGTTCAAAGTAATTTAAACTTTCAAGTAGGCTTATTGTCCCTTCTAGTGATGACTGAAGTAGAGTATGCTCTTCGTGCAGAAACCTTTATTACTATTGATTTCAAAGGCATGTGGCTTATGGACGCTTGCTCTAATGAGTCTTTTTAGGGATGAGTTAGTATTACAGGATGTAGTTACATGGCTGAAATTTGAATAGTCAAACGTGCAGTTGTTACATGGGATAAATAATGCATGGTGAAGTCGTTAATAAAAACTAATGCACTTGAAAGAGCCAGAATGTTATACATTACTTTTTTTTATTTCTTAGATTTGTGCAGCTAATTTTGGTGACATTTGTAATGCAGTTGGGCAAGAAGCCACAGAAAGACTGCTGGTACGTAAAAATCAAAATCAATTTACAAGACTTGTATTTTCTCAGTTCAAAATGTTTAATAATGAGTTCTTTTATTATCTTCTCTGTAAATTAATCATTGTGCATGCATTTTTTTTAAATTGATTTGGCTAAGGCTTTGGTTGCAATTATATAGCAAAACTGGGAAAGAATAGAAATACAAAGTTCTTATTTTGCAAAACGCTTTTAAAAATGTAATTGGCAGCATATATGTATATATACACACACTTTAGAATTACCAACTCTTTCTTTTTTCCCTGAACTGGATGATCAGTCAAGTTACAATTTCAGGAAAAATAGGCCATTAATAATTCTTTCTATGCTTTCCTAGTGCATATAGTTACACATAAAATCCTAATGAAGTAAGTGGGAGACAGACAGTTTTTTCCAGTTTCTTCAATTAATACATGTTTTTAACCTGTCCCCGTTTCTTGTATTCTTCACTTATTTTATTCTCTCTTGAGTTATCATTGGCTCCAGTTGCCAAACAAATACCTTGATAGTAAGTTGCTGTGGTCTTTGTTTAGTCTTTAATTAGTCTTGGTTTTGCGTATTTTTGGCAGATTCCCAAGTTCTTTGAACTCTGTTCTGATAGCGTCTGGGGAATGAGAAAAGCTTGTGCTGAATGCTTTATGGCAGTGTCTTACACCACATCCCCAGAAGTTCGCAGAAGCAAATTATCCCCACTGTTTATCAGTCTTATTAGTGACACTTGCAGATGGGTAAGTAACTCACTCTATAGTTGATGCATCTTCCCAGGCAGAACATACACGAATAATGGGCAAGTCAGAAGTGTGCTGTAAAAGTTCTCTAAACTGAATTTGCTGAGATTAGACTCTAATCTACTAAAATCTAATCTCCTCTAATAAGATAGTATCTTATTTTTCCTCTCTCTCTTACTACTTAGAAATTCTATCAACAGGGTTTTTTTACAAGTGTAAACACTCTTCTGAGAATAGGTTGCTTGTGTTAAAGGTATTAGTTGAAGCAGACAGTGATGTCCTTCAAATGTATAACTTTTTAAAAGATTTCCTTACTATGATTGTAGATATATGCTGAATATTCTAACACTCTTTGCTTAGGTGTCGCTTATTTGGTACTTGATAATTGATTATATTTGGTATTAAATGAAGCTGTTATAGTAAGAACCAATTGATTCTTACTAAAAAAATTGAACCAAATTTTTATTTTTCTGCATTAACTCTGTGGGAGTTGCATGAATCCTGACTGTTGTCTTGATACTATCACAGGTTCGTCAGGCTGCTTTTCAGTCTCTTGGCCCGTTTATTTCTACCTTTGCAAACCCTTCAAGTGCTGGTCTTTACATTCGAGAAGATGGGACACTGAGTATCCGACCATCAACGCAAGACATGAATTCCAATTCCTGTCAGCCGAGCAACAATATAACTTTAATGTCCTCCAGTACAAATGCTACATTATCCAGGTAAAATCATGGGAAAGATGTGGTGTAGTGGAAAGGGGAAGAAAGAAGAGAATTCTTCTACTTGCTCTTCAGGGCTAAAAATCTCAACTTGAGAATATAGTTCCAGAAAAGGTATGAAGAGTGAGGTCATGCGTGTGTCTATTTGAGTGTAGCCACGTTATTGAAAGATTCACTTTGATGGCTTCACAGGAGGGTAAAGGGAAAACTGGTGAAGTAAAGCATAGTGGTAACAAATTCTGTCTTTCTGCAGAGAAAATAAGCTTCTGTAGTTGATGCTCTCTTCTATTAAGTATTTCACTGAAAAGTGTTATTACAGAGTACTTTAAGTTTTATTTGGATAACTGTGTGTGTCTGTTACCAGTTCAGAACAACCAATGGAAATCAAACCAGAATCATCGACTGAGGAGACTTCAGCTGAAGTTAATACAAAGCTCTCAGTTGAGAACCTAAATAAAGATACACGGGAAGAAAGTTCAGATTATTGTACCAATCCTGGAGAAGATGTGTCTCGATTGTCTCAGGGTGACAAAGTTGCTGCTGGTGTCGTAGAAGTCACTAAGGACAGCAATTTTCCTGGAACGAACTCAAGGCTACAGTCTGCTGAGGACGTATTTAATACTTTTCTATACTGGCGCCCTCCTCTGCCTGATATAAGTCAGGATCTGGAGCTGCTTCAGTTCAAGACTGAAAAGCACAAAGATAGCTGCTCTGTGCCATGTAATAACTGTGTTGCTAGTAGTGAAATAAAAAAAGTTCTAGAAAGCTTACAGGAACACATAGATGATCCAGATGTTCAAGGTGAGGCTCTGTAACAGTGAAATCATGTTTTCTCTGAGCAGGTTTTCTCCTGGCCTTTACAAAAACCCTTCACTGCATTTGAATTGGCTTGGTATTCATAAGGTGATGAGACTTCCTTGAGTAGTAAATTATAGTAGAAAGTTATGCAACAGCCTTTTTCACAAGACCTGAGTTATGTCTAGAACAGCTGGGGAAGTGTTCCTAGCTCCTGTTTACATGAGAAGTAAATTGGATCTAACTACAAAAGGGAAAAGAGCTTGCTGAAATTTGTTAAAGCTGTCTTTAAGTATTGTAACTAAGTACTGTGGTTTTAGGGACAGAGCTTACCTGTTATAAGCTGAATTCATCTAATACTTGGTTGAGTGGGAATAGCCCTAATTTCAAGTCATCTTTCCTTAGCCTCCCCATACAAGCCCATTGATGAACATATTGAAGAGATGATAGCCTGATAGTGGGATGTGTATGTGTTTCCTGGGGCAAGTCCCTCTTGACAAGCCTGTCATCCATAGTCAACACAGTTTCTTGTTCTACTAAATCTCTTGAGTACTCTAGTGAATTAACAGTTTTCATCTGCCTGTTTATTCATTCCTTCTCTGCATGCAAAGTCATATCTACAGGAACTGCAGCATCATTTGGATTCCTTGCTGTAGTAGTAGTTAGTAGCAAGCCGACTGGCAGCGTGGCATATTTAAGTGGCTCCCCATGGCCATTCAGAAAGGTACCAGGAAAATAAAAAATTCTTCACATGTGAGAGGCAAAGGATCAGAAAGAAAGGGAAAGATTTAAAAGAGGAAGAGGTGAAAAAATTAAAATTTAAAGCAGTAAAGGAAAAAGTGGAAATTGAAATGAATGAATGAAGGAGAAAAAAGCATGAATGAGTTTCAGAAAGAGAAGACAGTAAAAGCAAAAGGAAGAGAGAAAAAGAAATTATGTAGAACTAAGGCAAATGGAGAGATGTTAGCTTGACAGCTATACAGTGAGAAATGAGGGGTGTGGAGAGGCATAGGAGAAAATGAAGAAGATTTCCACCCCACCCACCCCCACCCCCCTCTTTATTATGACGTTAGCCGAACAGTCTTGCTTCCTTTCTCAGAATAAGGAGATGTGGATGTTAGAGCAGGAGGAAAACAAACTGCTCATAAATATGCCTGTAATCCATTCTTCTGCCTTTAAGTTGCCTGTTCCCCTTATTTCCAAAGTATTCTAGTATTCTTCACCTTTAAAGTACGCTCTAATGTTTCATCTTAAGACTGTACTTGCTGTAGGCTTGTGCAGATGTAGCTATCTAGTTTCTGCATTCTGAACTCCTAGTAACTTCACGTTCCTAGCAGCAATGTAGTGAAATGTGCAAATACAGTTTGTCCTAACTTTATTGGTGATGCAGTGGTAAACCCGACCTTTTGTTTTCTATCTGCTTCTGCAAAACGGTCAGAGGTGGTTTGACTAATTCCCTGCTCCAGAAAGTTTTTCTCAGAAATGTTTTAAATGCACATTGATGCCTTTTCCAAGCAGTTGAATCAATTAATATAACAAAAGAATTTGTATTAAAATGTTTGACAGTATGAAGAAGGGGAAGTGAGCCAGTATGCTGTGATACCTCATTACAGGGGATTATTAGAAATATCTTTCAGTATTAGAAATTGGTAGAATGCTTCTGCTGAAAATGTTAATACATCCAAATCATTACTCTTAATTTGTGATGGTTTTGTGGAAGAGTAATGGGCCTTTCCTTTCAAAGAGCAAATGTTTTGCTAACATACCATTTCTGTGCAGCTCAGACTGGGCTTCTTTTTATCTTTTCGGATTAACTAATTACAAGTTTAATGCTTTTAAGTGCAGAAGGGAGACTAAATAGTCTTCTTTTGCTTTATACAGCTCAGGTCCAAGTGTTGTCTGCTGCTCTCAGAGCTGCTCAGTTTGATTCTGTTGGTGACTATGAGACCAAAAAAATGAAAGAAAGCAGTGGCAAAATTCAGAACAGAACTATTTCAGATGAACCAGCTGTTTCAGATGCTACCTGTGACCAGGTGGAGGAAGATGATCTTTCATCCCCTGCCTCCCAGGATGATAACATCAGTGACCAGTCTACAACCAGTGTACTGAAAAGCATAGTAAGTATGCATTGCGCTCCATGTCTGAAATGAATTCTTACCAGCTGAAGTACTGTGTGTGTTCGTGTGGTCCCTGGCGTAATTGACCCACTTCTGATCTAAAGCCTTTGAACATTACTACACCATAACTATCGTATACTACTTAATTAAAAAAGAAAAAGAAAAGCTATTGAGGGCTATTATTTCTGTTTGCACACAGATTACCTAAGAGTTAAAGTTTTGCAGTAGTCTTGTAGGTTTTTTTCAGATGAAATGTACCAAGTACAGTTTCACCTCTTCCTGTAATGAATCTAAAATTAGTCTTTTATCTCCAGACAGGAGGCTGAATCAGGTGGTGACACATACACAGTTCCTGGTTCCTATTTCTTGATTATAATGTACAGATAGGAGTAAAAAGAATTGTTTGCACAGTATTTAATGTTGCTGGAGCTAATTGTGAAATAGAAAGAAAAACTCTCCTTGTCTATGAACAAAAATTGCTTGTAAAACGTGTATGAACAAAAATGTAAAATACTATGTGAACTTTTGAGCTTTGTATGTTTTTGGTCTTTCAAACCTTTTAATTCTTTTGAAGTTTTTTGTTGATACTTGGGGAGAGGTGTATGCTTCATAATTTGATAGGCTTGGGAATTTCCAGCAGTATGTTCTAAAATAAGTAAGCTTTTGTCATGTTATTGACTGACTTGGAGCAACTGCTAAGTTGTCTTGTTTAATGTAATTTAAATTCATGCCAAGAATAAAGACTATTTAAGATTATAGTAAAAGTAACCATCCAAAATCTGTATGAATGTTGGGTTTATTGTGTTAAATTAGATTGCTTTTTTTAGAAGTAAATCTAACTACTGTTCCCCTTCTTGCTGCTACTGTCTTAATAGTGTTTACCTTAGTGTACAACTCTGTCTTTTTGTACTTGTATAAACACACTGAATAAGGCTTTGCCTGTACAAGGCTTTGTAAAAGGCTATTCTGTATCTGAATTGCGTTGTTCTGTAGTGTGATGCTTTGAAATATCCCAAACTGCAGTAAGCCTAATTCATTTCACTAGCTAGTATGTCCTTTTACAGGACTCGGAGGAACAACACAGAGGAACCAGTGTGTTTTTAAAGAAAGAGCAAGAAAATAATCCACCATTTGAAGATGACAAGTCAAAATTACAGGTGATTTAAAATAGCATCTAACTGCTTTACTGGAGTACTGGATACAGTTCATCTTATCCTTAATACAGTGATAGCTTTTGCAATTGATCAGTTGCAGAATGTGAAGAAATGCTCTGGGCATTTGAGGAGAACCCTATTTTAAATCAGAAAGCTAGAAAAATTCTGTTGCCTTTTTGGCACCTTAGAGGCGATCTGTGCAACCAAGGTAGGCCCTGACTGTACTGTTTTGTCATTGGATTTACTGTTTGTCTGCAGCAAAGAAGGAATTTTCAGTTTGGTTTGATGCAACATGTTGATAAAGTAATAATTACTGTTCATTGCTGACTGCTCTATCCTAATGAGAGGACAAATAACTGTAGGGGTCATTTATGCTTTGTAAAGCTAGCCCACAAAACGGGCGTCTTGCAACTGTTTGTGTTTTGCTGCCAGCTGGTTGGTAGCAAGAGAATACTGTAGCACAACAGGTGTATTTTCTTTCTGATTTTAAATTAAAGCGTGTGTTGCTGATGTACTGTCTCCATCTATAGGATATCATACCTCAACCTTTATTAGACCAGTACTTGTCAATGACCGACCCGGCTCGAGCCCAGACTGTTGATACTGAAATAGCCAAACACTGTGCATATAGTCTTCCTGGGGTGGCCTTAACACTGGGCAGGCAGAACTGGCACTGCCTGAAAGATACATACGAGACACTGGCCTCAGATGTACAGGTAAAGGGAAAAAAAAAAAGTTTTTTAATGATAAATCAGAATTTTGAGTAGCTTTTCTGTTCAGTTTGTTGCACTGAAGTTATAAGATCATATACTTTCTTATAAGGGATTCAATGTGCTCTAAAAATATAAAATTCAAGATTTAAATAAGACTTCATAAATATGATTGTTTTCTGCTGCTGTGTAACTAGCCGTGTTCTGCTCTCTCAATTCTCACATAAGTGTAGTTCAAAAGCTTCTTTATTGTAGTTGTGGTGCCTAATCTAGTTCACTTCTTAAACTGTTTGCAGTGGAAGGTACGTCGGACACTAGCTTTCTCCATACATGAACTAGCAGTTATTCTGGGGGATCAGCTAACAGCTGCTGATCTGGTGCCAATTTTCAATGGATTCTTGAAAGATCTGGATGAAGTGCGTATTGGTGTCCTTAAACATCTGTATGACTTTCTAAAGGTAGGAAAGTGTGATTTAATTTCTCAAGATAAAATTTTTTCTGACTCCGTTATATTAAGAGAGTTTTTTAATGAGATGTGCGGGTATCAGTATCTAATTACATGTTTAGTTTTGTGCAATACTGCCATTTTGTGTGTGTCTACTGCTTTTTTTTAAGGTCACTCACTCTTCTTCTGTCTCATATCCCAACAAAATATCAAAACTGAAAACCGTTGTAAATGCTCCTAGCTGTTGTAAAGGAATTAGTACTTTGTGCAGTCCAGCTAGAAAGTTGGACCATTAACAGTTTGTGTTTGGGGCTGGGAGAGAAGAGAACAGATCCCGGTGGGCTGCTACATAATAAACACAAATCCTTAGTTTTTGATTGCTCAGACTTATGCCCAGAGATGGTGCTTTGACGGGCATCCTTGCAGAAGTGATAGCTTAATGTACTTTTTTGGATGTCAGTCTTGTGTGTCCAGGCACTCAGCTGGCTGTGCGCAATTTTTAGTAAGCATCTTGTGAATGATCACTTGCTTTCAAGTAGGAAAATGCACATAGGTGTGAATAGAGTAATACACCAGAGAACTGCAAGTATTGAATTTTATCAGTTTTATACTAGTAATGTTTTTCCTTTAGTTACTTCATGCAGACAAAAGGCGAGAGTATCTTTACCAACTTCAAGAATTTGTGGTGACTGATAACAGCAGGAACTGGAGGTTTCGTTATGAGCTGGCAGAGTATGTACTTCTGTTAACTTATGATTTTTAATCTACATTACTAATTTGGAAATAGATAATTACATTCAGAAGTTAGTGAACACTAATGAGAAGCTAAAAGATGACGACCATTCTCTATTAAGGAGCTGAACTTAAAAGCTGCTGGCTGTTGGGTTTGGGGTTTTTGGGGTTTTGAGGTTGGCAAGTTGTGTCGTAATCAAGCATGACTGAGACTTCAATGTCTGTGATTATACAAAAATGGAGATCTGATTCGCTTGCAGCTTATGAAATGTGACAATCTGATAGATACTATTCAGTGAGGTTTCAGATTTTACTCAGTTCTAGACTACCTTGTAAAAATCAGTGAAATGTATGTACGAAGTAATTTTTCTAATGTGTATGAAAGAAAAACCAGTTCTCAAAAAATTAGTTTATTAATTTGGTATTTCCATAGGACTGGGTGTGTAATGGAGATAGAGTAACATCCCATGATTCTTTTTCTACAAGTCCTGTTGATATTTGAAGCACCCAAAGAATGTTCACAAGCGTAGTTTGCAGCTAAAAATCTGACCTTCATGTTTATCTCATTGCTTTGATTGGGCTATTGAGAATTTATTCTCCCTTTGTAGTTTGGCACGACAAACTAAATCTCACTCTGGTGCAAGAAAGTTGTACAGCAGTTCCCTGACATCTAGTGGAGAGCTGTCACTTTGTGGTTGGTTTGTGCATGGCTGCTGGTAACATGCTGGCAGTGTGGCTAGAATGAGTTCTGTGCAGTTCTGAGATATAAATAATTTTCTGAAATGCAGTTTTCTACACTGAAGTAAATCTTTTCGTTTTTACTTTGCAAGAATGTGCAGGATATTGGTCTGAAGTTGCAAAGAAACTTCTCATTGTACTTCGGTTTGTAGCTTTTGTTATTGTTCGGGATAATTTTGATTCATTGGTACATCTAGTTTGGATAAAAGTTTCTCTTGGACTCCTTGATGGATTAAAGTATGTACCTCTTTAATACTCACGTGCACCTTTATAAAGTAACGAGAAGAACAAACTGTTCAAGTGCTTTGTAATAACCATGGTATTTTCGAGTCTCCAAATGATCCTTCCCTGTGTTTAACAGATGGTGTAATCGGAGCAGGTTAGTGTTGCACTGCTAGAGTTAATCACTTTCTTTGTGTTTCAGGCAGCTGATCCTGATACTGGAACTCTACAATCCCAATGATGTCTATGACTACTTAAGACATATTGCACTAACTCTCTGCTCCGATAAAGTTTCAGAAGTTCGGTGGATCTCCTTCAAACTGGTAGGGGATTTAGTTCACTTCCTGGCAGGAGAGGAGGAAAATGATCCTCGAGAGGGATACCTGAAATCGCTTTGCTTTCTTTCAGACCAGTAGGGTGAACACAGACATGTTTTGATAAACATGGTAAACAATATGGAAAAAAGCTAAATGAAAACTTTATAAAGTATTTTGAGTTGTCAGACTTCCACAGATATTAAAATCTTTCTGTATTGGTTGTATGTGAATGACAAATATTTTCAACTGGATGAAAACCAGGATATAGAAGATTTGGGAGACCTTCCCCCAGTTCTGGGAGGGGGGAAAAAAAGTTACTGATCTCTCCTCAAAGTTGATTTAATTTATGAACTTCATGATAATGCCATCATCCCATAGATGTCCTGAATGAGTAGAAAGATTCCTCCAATTTCTTCTTTTTCTTCACGGCACCGTGGAAAGGGGCATTACTTTAATGGTGGTTTTAATTTCTTTTAGTGTTTTTTGTTTCACCTGAACAAACAGCTCTTTTAAAGCTTATGCTTTCTCTTCTCCAGAATAAGCACAGTAACTTACTCAATTCTGCAAGCACACCTGATTACACTGAATACAGTTTTTGGTGTCCCTTTGTAGGATTCAAATGAAATGATGCTTTTTTTAACTTTCTAAGGGCTACAAGTTAAGTCTCATCTCTTCCTTTTTTTCCCCTTCCCCCTTCCTTTACTTCACAGGTTGTAGCAATACTACAGAAGTTCTACGCAAACAATGCAAATGCACTGGGATTAAATTTCATTAATGAACTTGTAGTGCGGTTTCGTCACTGCTCCAAGTGGGTTGGAAGACAAGCTTTTGCCTTCATTTGTCAGGTTGGAATGTTCTCTCTGTGTTTCTATGTGTACATTTAATTTGCAGCCAGTTTGGGGCTTTTCAGCAGTGTGGGCAAAACTGAAATGAATTAAGTCGTATTTTGTAGTACTTGGACATGCTAGGATAAAGGTTCACAAGAGCTCTTCAAAGTACCAGTGGGTGCTAGATGCCAGGAACTATTTCCTCCTTTATTTCCACTTACCCACACCCCTCCAAACCAAAAATGCTTACTTCACCAGCAATGAGGAGCAAAGGTTGAATGTTGAAAGGCAAAAGGATGATGTTGGGCAAGAGACAGTATTTCCTAAAATATAGTTGAGAGTTAGTTATCTGCTCTTGTTGGGTCATCTTCAGATGAACTTTAGAATGGTAGGACATGTTCTCATAACAGTATTTCAAAGGCCGTACTTATTTCACCAACATAGGGTGTATTTGTTCAGAGTTAAACAGTGACTTCTATTAATAGGCAGGCCAAATTAAGGACAAGATGGAAAGGAATGGCAAATTAGTGTATTTTTCACATAAATCTTGCTTTCTCATGTTCTGTGTTTATCCTGTAGGCTGTAGTAGAAGAAGAATGTATGCCTGTCGACCAATTTGTTGAACACTTACTCCCCAGTCTTTTAAGTCTTGCTTCAGATCCTGTGCCAAATGTAAGGGTTCTGCTTGCCAAGGCTCTGAGGCAGACGTTATTGGAGAAAGGTGTGGTCATTAATTTCCTTTGAAAGAACTAATGTCTCACAAATGCTCTTTCCTCTGCCAGTGCAGTTCTTTATAAATTGGTTCAACTGGTAAAAGGCTGTTTGGTTCTGTTTATACTGAAAACAGGATCATACACTGTAATCTGGGATGCTGCATTTAGATGCAGATTTAGGAATGTATACTGCAGGGGCTTTTCTGTCTTAGAATATTTGATCATCATCCCTAAAGGGCCTGAAACTGGCATCGATCACCTGACAAACGTATTATTTCATCCGCTAGAGGGCAGTTCCGTCCTTGTTTTATAGCAAGAACTACTGCAATTGCTGGATGTTGCTGCAGGTGGTTATTATTTTTGGTATCCACGATGTGTATGGCAAATACATTTTCCTTAAGCATCACATTAGATTATTTTGATATATTTCAAACCTTCATGTTAATGAAGTAGTTGTCTTTTGGGGTCCTTCAGATGAAGTGTTATACCTTCTTCTGAAATGGTTTGCTTTGTCACTTTAGTCTTAAGCTAACAGTTTTACTAGGAAAGAATGTAATTTTGTGTGCTGCTACAATTTCCTGTATTACAATCCCTTAAAAACAAAAAAATCAGCCGATCTCTGATTATTCAAAGGAAGATGCACAGAAATGTCCTCTCCTATCTTTTTTCAGAATAAAGTATGGAGAACGTTTTGTAAAACACTGTACAGTGGCAGCTTCCTGAGCTTGCTTTTACTTGTTGATACGTTTCTATTTAGGGCTCAGCAAAAAGAGTTTATCTTAGAAATACTTAAGTACCTGGTAAGATGAGTAGAAAGCACCATATTTCTCTTTCTCTGTCAGCTTCCTTAGCTTGCTGTAGTTTTTCTAAGGAGCCTATAAATTGGATGAGCTATCCCAGATGTTTTTGGCTTCCCCTGTATTTCTGCAGTACTTACGCCCTAGGGTTTATTCTTTTGGCTTTGATTAAAATTGTCTTTTTCTCCCCGTATTCTAGCTTATTTTAAAAGTGTTGGCAATCCTCATCTAGAAGCTGCAGAAGAGACCATTCTAGCCCTACAGTCTGACCGAGATCAAGATGTGTCCTTCTTTGCCACCATAAAACTAAAACAGGGTAACATGGACAGTACTACCGTTGAAAAACAAAACTAATGTGTTCTCCTGCAGTAAGCACTGAACATCAAAATGGTTTTTCACCTTATGTTTGCGGTTAGCATGAATAATGTGGACAAATAAGAAGGTTTTTGTTACCTACTCGAGCTGGAAAGGGTCTATTGAGAAATGTTCATTTCGTGACCACCTTTCATCCACAGCTGTGTGTTTCTCTTCTGATGTGCATGAGTAATTCCTTTTGGTTTTTTCTTTGTAAATGTGGGTGATAACTCTGATCTCGCCTGCAGTGAAGTATTGTATGTAAAGTCTTACACCATACGCAGTATTTCAGTGTACTTGGAACTCATATTACATTTTTCAACAAAACATTTCCAGTAGTAGAGCAGTCTGCTATAGCTTAAAATGGTTTCTAGATCTTAAAACCTGATTATAGCAAACTTACATGAAGGTATTCTTTCCTCACTTTTCTTGTAGTTTTTGTATTGTTTCAAGTATTGCATTTTAACTGAAAAAAGTGTATATATGTGAATAATTTTGAATTTTAACAAAAATTATGAAGAACTTAATTCTGTATTGGTGGAAAAAAGCTCAAAAATCATTTCATTTTATAAAGTAGTCTGCTAGAATCAAGGCACGGTTCATTTTTATTTAATATAATGTGATATTTTTCAAAGCACAGAGAGCTCAAGATTCTTTGTCTATTGTGACTTTTCTATTAATCTTTTATTTCTGAGCTATACCCTTACAGGTGTTAACATGTCTGTTTTCATTACTGCTGGCTCTGGTAGTGGTAGGTAGACTGTAAATTTCCCAAACTGAAAATTACTCATTCTGCCCTAGCAAAGTTCACCTCGTGTAAGGGATTCGGTTCCTGCAACACGTGCTGTATCTGTAGAAGGGTATTGCAGAATTTTACAAGTTTTTGTTTGTTCGTTTTACATACACACGTCACTTAAAAAACACCTTTTAACTGGTCCAACGTTCAAATCCCGAACAGCCCGCTACTTTGTTCCGAAGAAACGAAGGACCTCTAAATTCTGAAAAAGCCCAAATAACAAATGTTCAGGGGAAAGGTGGTGACGCGGTTTGCTCTACAACTTCTGTTGATTGTATGGTAAGGTTTGGGGCAAACAACCAATGAAGGTTACCGAGATCCTTAAGCTTAAGTAGGACGTCTTCTGTGTGCTTAAACAGGTGTTTCGGAGGAAAGAAAGAATATACAGATAGAATGCAGTTCTGTTAATGAAATTGCAGCGCTTCTGACTGGTTTGAAAAATTACAAAGCCAGTATTTTTTGGTGGATCCTGTCTTCTGTTGTGTCCCAAATCTGCAGATAATGTGGGGCCTGGAAAATAAATAGTCTTACTTCTTTAGATTGTGGATTGGAACTTTGTCCTGTTGAAAAACTAATGCTTAAATACTAAAGAAATGGTTTCATGTAATAACAGTTACTTTCTCTCTGTGAACACAATACTCTATCGTAAATAGACCTGTGTAAATATTTCCCCTTATTTCATTATTATACTAGTAAGTCGTTCACGTGGGTGAAGGCTTTTACAGATACTACTTTTTTCTTTTTTGTTTTGTTTTAAATCTGGCTCGTCTGCAATACAGCAAGTAGGTTCCTCAGCTGGGTTCTGTATTTTTGGAGGGCTCAGTTTTGTACAAGTTTGTTTAACTAGTCTTGTATTATAATATGTACAGTATTTGTAACAAATTATTTTCTTGTGAGAGCACAAAATGCTTTTTGGAAGTTGCAGGCAGGAATATACCACTGCTATCACTGCTATCACAGCAAACAGTATAAACTCTGTAAACTCTGCAACATTCTATGTTTAATTTTTTACAATTTTTTTATAATTTAAAAAAATGCTTCCTCAGTACAGACTTTTTATGATTGCAATTTCTTAACAAAAAGACCTCTCAAGTTAATTTTTTCTAGTTCTAATATCTTTTTCTAATGCTGGCATTATACTGGTATTTTCTAACAGTTCACATTTTCTAAGGCCTTTCTGACAAGGTTTTACTTCTGTTTTTTATTATCAGTTCATTAAATTCCGCAGCACCGAACAAATTTTTTTAAGTGTGTGTATATGTAAGTATGTTTGAAATGTACTGTATATAAATTAAATACTTTGAGCATTAACCCCACCCAGGTTTCTGTTTGTCAGATAATCTTGAATCGTTACCTTTACTTGCAATAACCCCCTGGAAAACACAAGCTTCCATATGTTTTAGCATGTTTGGTTGGTGTTCACTAGGAGTTTTTAATTAGGATATGCGTAAACAGTAAGCCAGCAGCTATAAAAGTTCACTAAAAGGCTAAACAAAGTTTTGTTTTTAACGATATTTTGGTACCTCTCTGGCTCCAGAAATCATGTCTGTTTTAAATGACGTGATTTCAGTAGAGCGTTTAAAGACTTTTTGTTAAAACTCCGCAGTTGCATGCACTAATGGGGGACGTCATAGTTCTGGGGTGGTTTGTTTTTTTTGTAGACAATGTGCAGGTCTATTAAACAAATGTACCCTCTAGAAGGTTTGTCTTTTAGTTTTAAACCAGAAGTGATTTCAGCATGACTAAAGACCGCACTTTACGTCTTGTACTAGACAAATGTATGCAATGATGAGTAAAGCGGTGTGTTCACGTACAATTCTCTGGGTTGTTTAAATTATGCAAAAATATGTATTTTAAAAGCCAGATGGAGCAAAGTTAGGTGGTCGATCCACTTTCACAGCAGCAGTAAGTATATCACTTTTAAACACTTCTAGCTAAGGAACATGAAAATAACGTTAGTGGGTGCAATATTGCTTGGATGCTGTAGGAAATTATCAAGCACTTGTAATCCAAAGCATGTTAGTCATGTTGCTTAGAATTCAGACGCGCTGGTATCTCATGTATGACGTACACCTGGCATCTGTCAGGATGCCGCCCTAGTGGCGGTTCTGTCTGTACACAGTCTTGTTTAGAACCCAGTTAAGTGGGGACACTCTGGAAGTGTCATTCATTTGTCAGAATAGAGAATCTATGTGACTTTCTATTTGTATTTATCTCAATAAATCCTGTGACTGTTTTATAAACCAACTTGTGGTAACTGACTTTTGTTGTAAGTGGGATGTGAATGTGTTCTTTCGGATAATGAAACATCTGCCTAGCATAAGCACTGTCATCTGTCAAACCAGGGTTGAGTGCGGAATTCATCATACTGTGTAGTAAAAAAAATCCATTAGATGTCCAGAGATTTGAAGTAGCTCTTCCTGCACTTTTTCCTTGAAGTGAGCATGCCAAAAGTGCTTCGAAACTAAAATTGTCCTGTCAGAACTGAAACTGACAAGATGTATTTTAAATGAAGAGAACTTGTGTGTGCTGGGTGAGACTGGCATTCAAATCTTAAATCCTTCCCTCTCCAAACTGCAGCCTGGAAGGACGGTCTGGGCTGTTTTTTCAGTGTGGTGTTGCTCTCAGACATCCTACACTAATGAAGTCCGTAGTTGTTAGGCCTTGGGGAGTTGGGGGCGGGGGGGGATAAATAATCAACACTTGGCTGGTTGGTTTTGCTTCTAACCTCAGGAGTCTTCTGTATCTTCTGCTGCTGCAATCACCCTTTTGGCTGTTTCAGGCACTCACTGGCTGCCCCATCCTGTGCTCTAGAGCTTCTGCCAACTGCTGCAAAAGAATATCTGACCTCCCCTCTCTCTTTGCTGGATTTCAGCTGATGCAAAAGTGAGGAGAATAAACAGTCCCCTGCACCCCCCGGTAAAGCCTACCCACACGCTTTGAGTTAGGGCACAAGACCCCTGTGTAGTAAACTGGAAACACAAATTAAACAGCCATATGCTCTTTTTATTATGTTAGACTAAACATGTAGATTGAGATCTAGACGTTAACAAAGAAAACAGGAACATAAAATATGGGCAATGTTGGCTATTTCCGAGTTACTACTTTGTTTCTCTGCTGCTTGCCTTCCAAGTAAGTTTCTGTCATCCTAGTGAAAATCAAAAGATGGGCAGGAACAAAAATCCTTCTGTAATCACTCTGGTGTGTTACTTTCTGTGGTGGTCTCTGGTAAGTTCAGATAGACTATTACATCACATGTGCAGACTGTACTTCTGTGATGTCAGTTTATGCAGCTTGGATACTGTAATGTGCTTACGATACACAGGAGGATCTATACGTGGAGGGCTTTGATGATACAAGGGGAATCTCTAGGGGAGGGAGGAATTACTACTGCTATCAGATCTAGACCCCTGTCCTTATAACGATGCCAAGCTTTTTCTAAGAGACAAGTCTCACGAACTTTTCCTGGTCAGGAACCACTTCATCTCCATGCCTTCCCGGCCCCTGCGGACCTTTAGTGTCCAGCTCCGTCTAGCTGAAACTAATGAGATCTTCTCACTGCCTCGATGCCAAAATGACCTGACTCTGAAGAAGCTTAAGTCCCATTTAGAATTGTTGACTGGGATCCCCCTTCATTTCCAGCGGCTTCAGTACCTGGATGAAGGTGAGAACCTGTAACCTCCGGGGTTGTTGGAGGTTATTCGTACTATCTCTTTACCTGCTAGTTATTGGCTACGTTTACGTTCTGGATGAAGGTCAGGGTTCCCCTTTCCTCTTTGGACTGTACTGCACTTGGATTTCAGCTCTGGACTTAACGCCTAACTTTGCTTCCTACTCCTTAAAGAGAATGGCCTACTCAACAGGGTCTCTTTAGGTTAGAGATTGCAAATGCTGACCTCTAAATTCCTGCTTAGCCCTGTCAACAGCCAATGCCAGTACCTGGCTGATTCACCTCGGCCTAGAACAGCTCTAGCACGGCTCTGGCTGACCTCTCCACAGTTAGAATTGCGTGGAGCAGTGGTGTTTTTCCCATGAGAACGTGTGGTGTTGGAGTACTTGGCTTTGGAGGTAGCAAGCAGAGATGGCCAGTAAAACTTGTTTCAACCTGCTATTTAAAACAATTCTTCCTGCTATTCGCTTTCTCAGATCAAACAAACTTGGTGTTTGCTTTTTCGAATAAAGACACCATGTGCGCGTGGATACGCAAGTATTTTTCTCCTACAGTTTTGGTACTTAACATGTTAACTGTAGCTTTCTGTGGGTTACAACCATATTATCCCAAGAGCACTGTATCGCAGCCTTTTCTAGGCTGGGAGTGTATCTGTTTTCACAGCTTTAGCACAACGGAACCCAAGGAGTCCTTGATGTATTATGACAGTAGAATTGGAGAACACCAGCATGGCTAAAAAAATTCAGCCACCATCTAACCTTTTTTTTAAGCTGGTCGTTGTCTTCTCTGAGGATATGTTGACTTGCTTTTCCTTTCTTTTTATAACTCCCTACAGTAGATCTGCCAGATGAGTCTACATTTAAGGACAATGATATTGTCCCTGGTGGAACGATTACAATGCGCATCTGGCGACAAGATGGCTGGGGGCATCTGGTGGCAGCTGCTGCAAAAGGAGAGACTATGAAGGTTGATTCCATTACTTCTGTGAACGGGTGGGGTACCGTATGCAGAAAAGCTAAAAGCCTATTGCTCTTATAAAGCAAGACTTCACAGAGCAAACAGTGGGGAAGTCAATCCCTAACGCAGTCTTCAGTTTAGAAATCTAAGACTTCTTTTTGCTGTTACTAGCAAAAAAGCACATACGCTTGGAGTGCAAGTTCCTGTCACTGTTTTGTAACCGTTTGTAGCACTGATGTGAGTATACTTTCAGGTTACTTTTCTTGTCCCTGCTTATCCTGATGTCCAAAAAAGTTTGCTTTTTGTATTCAGCTGCCTGCCGTTTTACCCTTCTGATGTGTTATCAACAAAAGATACTTAATCCCAGGGTTTTTCATATAGATAGTATGTAAATAATACCTTATTTCTTCTATGTATTAGTTATCTTAAAACATCATTAGAAGATTGAGATTATCTGTTCTTGGGTATTCCAGTGAGGCTGAGTTGTCTGTTGTTATGAGAATCAGAGGCAGAAACTCTCTGTTTCATAGTCCATCCTCCTCTAGCCATGCTGACTCCAGAGTAAGAATGGGACTTGGTACGTGGCAGTACCAAAATCAAGAATCGGAAGACATTCCCTGTCTCATCTGCTTTATCTGGTGCTAGCTTACGGGCCATCTTGAGTTTGCGATCCTGTCGAGTCTGATTAGTAAGAAAGCTTTGATTTTTATAGAACAAATAGTTGCTGTGGTGCTTTGATAGAGGGCATGCTGCTTTCTTGATGTAGGACTGAAATGTTGTCTCAGCAGAAACACAAGGTACTGATTTGTACTGTAAACCTTCAGGCCCGAACAGATGTGGTCATGAAATATCCTTTGGCACCTTTCATAAAGAACCATTATCTCCGCTTCCCTGGCCAAATTCCAACCTGGCTAATCGCATTCTGTTCCTCTGCGTTTCCCCAGCCGCTGCAAATGGATACCGCAGGGTTCCTCACTTCCTTTCGTTAACTGTTGTGTAGTGTTGCAGTTCACTGGCAAGCAGCTGTTCTGCCTCATGCCACAAATGGCTTGCGTTTTGGTATTAGGCAAATCGGGGTTTGGGGTTTTTGGTTTTGGTTTTTTCGCCATGTTTTCTTCCTACTCAGTGTAGAGCAGGAAACAGAAGGATGTGCCACAAAGGCAAATGGTCTCCTTTGAAATGAAAGGTGTGTTGGCATAAGAGCCCCACAGAAAGCTTGTTGACACTGTTGATTTTTTCAAATGAAAAAAAAATTTATTTTCAAGAAATAACCGTACAGCTGTTGTAATGACGTGCTTCCACTTACTAGATGAGAAAACCATGGTGCACTGTGGAAGATGTGGCCCAACATGGAAATGGTTTCTCAGGAAGAACAGCAGCATGAGGCACCTGAAAATTGTTCCTAAGAGGTCTCTTAGCAACACTTTAGAACCGATGTGTTTGGCTTTATTACAAAAAAAAAAAAGCTCCTTCTGGAAAAGAACGTGATACAGGGCTGTCTCGTGAGGCAACTTAGGTTTGTGAGTTGTCTGCTGGAATTAAGGCCCAAAGTCTCACCTAGCTCCTAAGGAACCTGGGCTTACGTGGCCAGTCCTGTCTGTCTTTGTCTTCTTTCCCCAGAAACTTGGGTCGGTTTCCAACAAATTTAAGAGAAGGACAGGGATTACAAAGAGAAACAGTTTCTGTAAGATTTTGTGGTGCTTAATAACTACATGCGAAAGGAAAACCTGAATTAATGTTCCCGCCAAGGGATGGCTATGAATAAACATCATTTGATAGTAGAGAATCAAGATGGGGCAGAAGAATAAGAAACAAGCAGGTATTATTTAGCTGATCTTGGAGTGATTTATGCAGTGTGCAAGCACCCCCTAAGTACGGATATGAGACTTTGTTGATACCTAAAAAGGATCAGACTACTCTTTCGAACGAGACTAAAAGCTTTGTGTTTGTTGCAGCTAGCCCGTCTGGGAGTTACGGAGGACTTTGCAGGCACCACGCCGCATGCAGAGTTACTGGGACCAGAGCAGAAAAAGGAATGGGTAGCACACCGAGCTTTTGTGGCACTGTTTGTTGCCAGCCACAGAGGTCGTGTTGAAACTGCCAAGTTTCTTCTGAGACATGGTAATATTCTTAGATAGAACAATTCTTATCTGGCTGTAACCGCACAGCATACCACCTTCCTGCTTACCCAGACCGTAGAATTTTACCCAAATGGCCTCGCATATTTTGTATTTGAGGTGGAGAATGTATTCAGCCCATCAGTTCTGATGTAGACTTGGAGACAATAAAAACTGCCGTTCTTGCTAAGTGTAATGATATTTGGTGTTAGAGAAATTCATACTGAGAAACAAGATTTCTGATTTTTACTTCTCTCTTTGAGTCTCTTCTATTGCTATTTTCTTTTATTATCTAGAAATGCTTAGTTTTTATCAGTCCTGTGCAGTGCTTTACCAACCACTGAAATACAAGAAGCGTTGTGAGCACAAGTTCTATGGCTCTGACGTTTGGGCTTTTTTGTTGCTTTGCAACTAAATAAGCCTTCTTTCCCCAGAAATCTGCATTTGCACAATGGACAGTCCTTTGGGTCAGCTGAGCTCACTTGATTGTCCTGAATGAAACGACATTTGTTAATCACTTTTTTTTTAGCATTGAAAGTGAGCGCTGAGGAGGAAATCCCACCTTGTCTGAGGTGCTCCCTTCAATCCCGGTTCTTGAGCCTGGCCTCCTCAAAGTTGGTCCCTGTTAAAGGACATTGTCATCTCCCAATAAGTGAGAGCTCCCAGTACAAAAGCAATGGCAATGCCTAGCTGCGGCAAAGCTAGCAATGTTCCCCTGAGCGGAACAAAGAATATCCAGTTGTGTGTGAGCTAAGGGCAGGAGCATTTGTTCACTAGACAGGTTTGTTAATTCCGCTGATTTGATGTGAGTAAAAAGAACTGCATCTGCCTTCAGAAAAAAAAAATGTGCGTTGTGGCCCGCAGGTGGCATTGCCTCCTTTCGTATGCCTTGTCACGCTCGGACTATGTATGATTTTTTGCAGGTGTGGATTTGCATTCTAAAACCCCGCTCGGAAGGACTGCCCTTCACGTCGCCGCTGTCGCGGGCCAGTGTGACTGCATTGAACTGCTCCTTAGCTATGGGGCACGAGCTCTTGGCCCAGACAGCGAGGGACAAACTGCGGTGAGCCTTGCCCGCCTGTGGGGCCAGGAGCAGAGTGAACGCACCATGGTTTGCTTCCAGTGGAGGAAGAGATCCCCTGGCGCTGGGCCACCCGCCAGCGCTGTGAGTCGGGCCTTGCAGCAGACGTCTGGTCCCTCGTCCTAAAATACATATGGACCAGCTTGGTTCTGGCAAATTTCAAGGGACAGTCGGCAACTTCCCCAGAGACCCACACTTCAAATATAGGTCACTGGGTGGGATTTGCAGGTTTTAGTTATGAAATAAGCTCCTGTACTGGTGATGCTGCAGCTGACAACTAGCTTGACAGCACAGCTCTCCAACATGCTCTTGATTTGTAGCTCAAGTATTTATAACATTGTTCCCTAGCCAAACCGGCCATTTATTTAATACGGTTTGTAGGAGAGCTCGAGCCTGTCTTGCAAGTTCTCTTTGGAATGCTCCTTGCTAGGGTAATTTCCTAATAGCTGGCAACAGACCAGGGCGATATAGTTTAATGGGTATTTCAGGGGACTGGAAATCCCTAGATCTTTAATCCAGTTCTGGCCTTGACTGGCTTTGTTGCCTCTGGCAGATCAGTTAAGGGTTATTTTATAAGCAGGGCAGTTTGTCTGCCATGGGAAGGTGCGGGCAAAATTTACGTGCATGTAAGTGGCTAATTATGATTGCCTAGTGCTTGCTTAGTGTCCCCAACATTTTGAGCCTCAGGACTTTGAAGGTTGGGGTTTCCTGAAGCCAGTGATGGGGTGCAGGGAGTTGCCCATCTGCTTTCAAAGTTCCTTAGTATTCCAGATTCCTTAGATGCTTTAAAAATAAAAATATAACTTCTGGTCTCTTTATGCCTCTGTGACCAGCAGAAGGAAGCTGAGCTTCTGGTCTGTTTCCTGAGGGCTTATTAAGGACTCAGTGCTCAATCTTGCACAGTTTCCGTTGCTTTGCTTAAAGAGACATTTTTCCAAAGAGCTTGGCACTTAACTTCCAATTAACCACAGAAGAGGTGGTTCTCAGCGGGAACTGAGCACTCCTGAGAACTTGGCCCACTGCCTTTTTGCTTGCAAAGCCCCATGCGTAGCCGGGAGACTCTACAAATAACTAACCTGAGTTGTTCTTGTTTCCTTGTGTCAGAGCATTTTCTTTAACCGATACCAGGATTGCTACATAAATATCCAGGTAATTAGTGAATTTTGGCCTCAGTACTTAAGTTTGTGTTCCAGATCAGTGCCTGGGAGTAGCCATATCCAGAATGTGATAAAAATCAGCGTCCTGTGGTGCAGCATTCTTTTATGAATAGGTGAAATGAGGATCAGAAAGATGCTGGCTGCGAACTTGGATACCTTTAGTTTATACCCCTTAAGGGAGAGATTGTGGCTAATGATGTGGACTAAGAATTGATTTGAATGCTCTGCTCCCAGCTTTGCTTTGTGTGCATCGAATGAACGGAGGCAAGTTACATAGACCTAGTCCTGTAGGAAGGGCTGCAAAGCAGGACATGGTAGTACCTAAGCAAAGGTGCCCTATATTCCAGGAAAAAAAAGAGGGGATCTGAATAATGTTCCCATGTATGTTTCCTGTCAGGTAGCCCCAGACAGAAATATGGAGTGTTGCTCAGGGTAAGCACAGCAAGTGTGACATGGCGGGTATCCAGGCATGTGGCTGCCTAGCTCAGAGACAGATAGTGTAGTCTGTCCAGGGAATTGTTTCCCCTGGGCTCACAATCCTCAGCTTCCTGGAAGTAAGTCCCTAAGCCTAGTTTCCATGTTAGTAAAGTTAAAATACTAACCTGGAGTGCTTTAGAAATGCAGCTGCATCCCCTAAACACTCGCCTGCCTCATTCAGGGTGGAGGGTTGGATGGATGCCTAGCCCGAAAGCAGGGCTTTGCGGCCAGCAGGAGAAGGCGCTCCGGGAGTGGGGCCGTGCATGCGGTGGGAGCGGGGCCATAGCACTAAGCAGGGAGCAGGGCTTCGCGGCCAGCAGGAGAAGGCGCTCCGGGAGTGGGGCCGTGTGGGAGCGGGGCCATAGCACCTCTGGAGTGATCTGCAGGATGTGTGTGTCCTCTCTCGTCCTAGGGTCTGTGTCGTGTTCACTATTCCCATATGAAAAATCCCTGTTTGCTTTTCCTGAGCCACATCTTCTCAGTTGCATCCAGTTGTGAAGATAGTCTACCCGGTCTTTCAAAGGCAGCAGCCCTGTATTCCTTCTGAATTGATATTTGTACTTAAAGTCTCTCAAATCTAAGATGATAAATACCTCATCTTTCAATTCCTTATTTTAATCACATAATAAAGCAAGGTCCAGAACTTCAGGCTACGGGAAGTACCACTTCTGAAGCCAGTTACTGTGATTCCGGAGGACACGTAGCAATGCTTACACATGCCGACATCAGTCTGAACAAATGAGCGCAGAATTCCTTTGGTTTGAGGGGACACGTTCATAGTATCATTTCAACAATGTTCTCTCAAACAGGTTTTACGCTGATTAGTAATTCTATGTGACTTAAATACATAGTTGTTAAATAACTGCTTAGGAGAATGAGAAGATGACAAATTTTATCAAAGTGATCAGTAGACAAGATATAAAAAGATGGTGCTTCTGGCACTTTGCTAAGCAGTTGAATATTGCAAGCAGGATTATACAGAAAAGTCCTTAGAAATCCTTTATTCTTTCTTCCTATTGTCTGTCTAGACTGTCTAATCTGTACCGGAGCTTCTAGAAATGGGGAGAGGATTTGTAGTTGCTTTTAGACATTATGCAGCATGCTGCATAGTTCTGGGAAAGAACAGCGAATGTCACGTGGGGAGAACTGGGTGACCTCAGGACAAGGATGCTAGAATGGCAGGAGATTATGTAGTATGTGATTATGTAGTTAGGGACAAATACCAAGTATTTTTTGCTGGAAGCTGGAGACTCATCCTTTGGAAAGAACAGAACAGAAGTCAGCAAAGTGTTGCAGCTGGGAAACGGATTGGTGTGCACCAGTCCAAAATTGTACTGGGGTAAATTAGAAGAGAATTAATGTCTGGGTGAGACAAGCCTTGGAACAGTGTGTGCTGTTCTGGTTAGGTGAGAAAGGGGAACTCAAGCTAGTAGAGACCCCTAAAATAACCAGGGATTAAGAGTTCCTCTTCCTGAGAGGGCCAGGAGAGTAGGGCGCAGCTGATAGAAAGGACCACGCAAGGATAGTATTGCTGCTTATCTAAGACGATAAATGCCAGGGAGGTAAATAAGCAAGGAAACTGCTGAGATAATGAGACCAGAAATCAGAATATCTTTTGCAGCTCTTGTTAGGGAGGAGTGGGGCAAAGAGACCTAACCAAAGGTGTGCGCCTTTAAGAATGCTGTTGTGTGATGTAACAGTCTGGAAAACTGTTTGGGCTGGATGCTGGTTGTATTTGTTGCAACATTGTATTTGTTGCTTAACCTTTCTATTCTAAGGAATAAAAATCAGATATAGACAAAGCAGATAATATTGCCTGTCTTAAAGTAACCAGCTATGCTGTAGTGTGCACCAGAAATAAACATCGGGAGACAGCAGGCTGAGGTGCTGAGCTCAGAGGGAAATGTGACTGTTGAAGAGACTGAGGCTCTGGATTCCTGAAGTCCATGCTCAGCTCTGCCGCTGCGTCATATATGATCTTGAGAACTTGATTTCTGTCTTATATAGTATCAGGAATCCCTGCAAACATTGTTTCTCTATTGCACTGGTGTGTAAAAGTCTGTTTCTAGAAGGGAAGCTGCAATAACAACCTTTTTCAAAGAAAGGAAACAAACAGGCAAGCAAAAGATTTGTGCATTTTTGCATTGCAACCATTACTTTCTCTTCTCTATGCTACAGCACAGGGAAAGGATCAGTCTCCAGAAGACTTTAGTGAGGATTTGTTAATGAACTTTGGGTTCCTCAGATAAAGAAACAGGGAGATCATTATGGAGAAGAAAATGCACTGAAAATGCCTTGAGTTTAATTATGCCCAGGGCAGGACAAATGTCACAACTGTCTCCTAATATTAAGAAAGCCAAAGCAACTCTTTTGGAAGGACTGTGGTTCCCCTGGATGCAAAAGGCAGTAACTTAAATAAAGATGACAAGCACGGGAATAATTCATCACACTTTCTTATCATTATCAGATCATCCCCTTTCCTTGCCTGGGCAGGCTCCCAGTATTGCTCACAGCCATCATGCTGACTGCTGTTCCCCCAGAGCCTTGAGAAAGCTAAGGCTCAGCAAGCCTGAAACAGTGACTGCTGCTATTTAGAAATAGTCACTGTAGCCGGGGAGAGCCTTGGATGTCTCAGAACTGTCACCTTTGATACTTTCAAACACTAGTGGAATGTTCCCAAAACATTTCCCCTTTCTCTAGAAATGTTTCTAATTTCACTGGAGTTACACCCCACACTTGCTTAGGTTTACTTTGTCCCTCTGAGCTCCTCCCATATGGATGCTGCAGAAGAGAAAGGCTTGGTGCTGTTGCCGAAAGTGAGATGCTACGAGGACGTGCCTAGTGGTGAAGGGATGCATCTATAAAGGAGTAGAAGTGTAGCAGAGTCTATGTTGCAGCATTAGTTTTCAGGCATTTTGCTGCTTCGTGCCCCCAGGTGAATGATGTGCCTCCCTGTGTAGTGTGTGGATCCCACCCACCGGACCAAGAGCTGTGCTTCGCTTTAGGCAGCAGACAAGCCTCTCCCTCTGCTCCCAGTTCACAGCCCTGAAACTTCTTTGGTATTAAAGCCCCTTTCAATGAAGACAGAGAGGTCATTCCTTTTAAAATGAGCCATTTATTGATGGAACTTCCATACCTGTGGGGATATGGGCCCCTCTAGACTCAGGCAACACCTGAGTAGAGTTTTGTACTCATGTTTTATGAACACTCCTGGAAGCCTAACACCACTGTTGATCTAGTCCTACTTGTGAAATGTAGCTTAGCAGACACCCTTGTGGAAACTGACTGTTGAAACTCGAGAGCAAAGACCTGTGATTACTTTGGCATTGCACAAATAACTTGTTAGCTCAGTGAATTTTTAAATAGAAAAAAGAGCAAGCTTGTTGTTATACCTGTTCCATATTTATCAATAGACAACAGTAGTGCAGAACACTGTGGCAATCATTACATTCATTTCTTAAAGTGAATGAAATGAACAGAAATTATTAAATGCCAGAGTACAATATAGCTTATAAAACCCAAGAGACATCAGGAAACTTGTACTGATTGGGCTCTTAGATGTTGTTTTCCTCTTGCTTAGGAAAGAGAATTGTAGTCAGCTTGCAATCTCCCCGACATTGTTCATGAAGGAAGCAGACAAAAAGTACCAATGAAACAGAAGGGCTGCAATTTAGTTAATTTTATGCAAAACACAATCAGCATTCAAACTGGGAGTTACCAAGCAGAAATGTATTGATAGAGAAGCCAAAATATTCTCTGTGCATAAATGGTGAAATATGAAAACAAAATTTCAAAGAGACTCCTGGGACTCATGTAACTATAGGCCAGAGAAGATGCAAGGGTGAAGTTTGATGCTATCAAAGTCAAGAGGACTTCAGTGAGGCCGTGATTTAATCCCTGACACATTAGGCCATGCCTCTATATGGTATGAACCAGTGCAGCTCTGCTGTGACGGAAGACCTTGTATCAGTAAGGAAAAAGAGTAACAACTTTTTCAGAAGAGCGATTAGAAGAGAGATGGTTGCAAAGGATCTTCTCTAGGGAGAGGATGGAGCGGGAAGAGCAATTAAGAAGGGTAGTAAAGTACAAAGAGAAATGGAAAGAACTGCAGATCAGCTGGAGAATCTAATCGTAAAGGTGACAGCTATGCAGGGATCTGCTTTCTAGTCCTGGAGACCCCCAAAGTGATGATGGTGGACATAGATGTCTCTTTTTGCGTTTTACTTGGCATGATAGACTCCTGTTAGCATTGACGTTAACTAAGCAGACACAAAATATTTTTGTACAGAACGTGCACTCCTCTTTCCCAAACTTCATGCACCCCACTGAAATCTTCTGATTAATCAGTCTGTGCCCCAAATCCCTGAAGGCTCCAGTCCAGTGTGCATAGTCTATCTCTGCCTATAGCAGAACCTGTGTATGCACGCTTTCTCTGCCTTCATTTTTTGGAACTTGCAGTGTTCCTTGAGTTGTACGCACCAACTGTGTTCAGAGACAACCAGAAGTCGGTTGTGAACCATGTCTGAGGATCATGCTGACCATTAACATTTAGAAAGGATAGTGGTTTGCAGAGGGAAGCCAAAAGCTATTCACTTTCTAGTATGCTTCCAGCATACCGTTTAGGTTGGTTTGATGCCTAACCTAGGCTGCAATTGAGGTTAGTGCTTTGGTTTTCCTTCAAGTTCCAGTTCTCCATACGCTGTTCTGTTTGCAACATTTGCTTGACATGACTGTCTGGTATGGTTTGATGGTGTTTTGCTAGAATTCCTGTGTGTACAGAAGCTAATAAAGGAACTGTCAACTCAGAAAGCCCATCTTAAAATATGGTCCTACTGGCTTGGGATAAGAAACGCAGAGATTCCTTGTCCAAGCCTCTTCCGTGGAATTTGTGACGCTATTTCAATTCCTTTGGTTTCCAGTAACCAAATAACCATTGGGGTCAAGCAGAAGTCAAGGTATAAAAATTCATTGCTATGAGCCTCCTTACCTATAAGCTGGCCATATGTTAGAGGAATGATCTGGACTATAGCAGTTGTCTTATATCTCTTGATGAGTGTTTGTATGCATAATCCAAATGTGTGCATGTGTTTGAATTCCAGCTTGTATTGATTGAATTGGTCTCTGATAATAAACAGTATACATAAATCAGATGGGAGTTAAAGCATTGATGTGCTGTATGGGGAGGGAAATTAAATTCAGTGCAGTGACCTTGAGCAGAATGTAATTTCAAAAGTGCCTTAAATATGCTGATGACATAAAATAAGGCTGAAGAAGTTGGAGGGGCAGGAGGGTAGGGGACAGAGGAACAAAACAAACTCATTCAAAATTATTTGGATTTATCAGGATTACAGGCAGGTAAGTGGCTTATGCAGTTTATTGTAGGGAACTGTGAGGTAATGAGGCCAGGGACCGAAAGTAATCAGACTCCAGTCGGAGTAAGAGTGGAATACAGATCAGAGCATGGCAAAAAGGGCACATGCAGCACTGGGGGAAGCCTTGTCTAAGGTGAATAGCTGTCTTGACGCTTCTCTTCTTACAGAGCTCAGCTCTACAGCTGCGCTCGCTGCATGGCTGAGAAATGGCTGGTCCTGCTAAAGAGGTTCCTGTTCAGCACTGTCAATCCACGAACTGGCTTGTAAATGAAAGCCAGGTTTAAAATGATCTTTCTCTTTGAAGATCTCCAAATACAGTTGTACCTCTTTCTGGGAGCAAACCAAGTGAAGCAAAGAGGAAGACGGAAGGAATATAGCCATGCCAGCATGAATCAGAGGGACAGAGTCAGGCCTTGTCTGTTGGTGTAAAAACACGCAGGAATCCTTTCATGCTGGTTTGACGAGGCAAAAGTCCGTCAGGGGCTATAAGATGTGTGTCTGCTAGTTGCAGATGAATAGAGGAGAATCCAGCTTTTGATGTTACAGGAAACATGAACTGTAACTGAGCTGCCTAATAGTCCATCACACTGACTTTAGACTAGAAAAATTTTAAAAATGTATTGTTTCGGACTAATGAGCACCCTGCTGGGCCACGGTAAAGGAAGGAGAAATTGGTGAATCTTTCAGTTGGCTAATCCGGAGGTAGATTCCATGGTTTTGAAAGTACCTGTTTTCTTCTGGTTTTCTTTCCTTCTTTTTAGTTCTAACGTCTATTCTCATTTTTTTAATGTTTCATTTGTCCCCTAAATTGTAAGCTTTAGATTTTTCTCAGTTGTGGCCAAGTAGCTTTTGAAACCCAATCAAAGGCAGAAATAATAAAAGGAGAGTTCTCTGCATTGAAGTCTGTTGATGTCCTCACAGCTGTCTTCATTCTGTTAGGTAACATATTAACCACCCCTGTTTAAAAGTGCTTTCTCAAACTTGACCCGTATCTCTAAACGTAATTTTTACCCTTATTTTTCACAGAACAAATTAGATATTTGACAATATAATCTTCCTGTCTTACTTTTTACTGCCCCAATTTCATTTATATTGAGAAAGATTCCCAATAGTTGATAATTTCCAGTATCTTAATACCTAGGGCATATCAATTACATAGAGACTTCTCTTTGAGTCTTCCTTACTTGGTGCTGCATTAGATGGAAATCCATTGTTGTCTAGAAGCCATAGCTGCATGTGTTATGTTTGCCATAGTCGAGTAAGGCAGCGAGGAGCTACAGGGAAAACTGAACTGTAAAGGACAGAAGCTCAGGCAAGTCACAAATGATAACCTGATCTCCTATCTTGACTGTCGTGGTTTAACCTCAGCCAGCAACTGAGCCCCACACACTGCTCACTCCACTGCGCCGCCCCCCCCCCCCCCCGGGGGGGGGGGGTGTGGGGGGGGGGGGGTGTCCCCACGTGTGTGTGTCCCCCCCCCCGGGGGTGTCCCCGTGTCCCCCACCTTGGTCGATGCCGTTGATGTAGAAGTGGAGGGCGTTGTTGGCTTTCCTCGTCAGCCCGATGTGGTCCCCTTCCTGGGGGGGGTGGGGGACACGGGTGACAACAGGCCCCCCCCCCAAATCTGAGGGGGGGCGGGGGGTGG
>NW_008794883.1:83955-109480 GCF_000699145.1 Aptenodytes forsteri | reverse complement strand
AAGCTGAAAAGTCCTTGACTAGTGTAAGCACTGCTCAGCAACAACTAAAACATCGGTGTGTTATCAACATTGTTCTCATCCTAAATCCAAAACACAGCGCTGTACCAGCTACTAGGAAGGAAATTAACTCTATCCCAGCCGAAACCAGGACACTAACGCTTATGTCATATCAGAATTGAGCCATGAATGGGGAGTTGTGAAAGAATCCTTGGGGAAATAAGAGATGCACTTCGAATTTTTCCTTTTCTGAGTCTTTTCAGGCTTTCGTGGCCTCTGATTAACATGCTGCCCAGTTCAGTGTCCCTGCCTAGGATATTGGAAGCATGCTGGATGCGCTTTGAGATGTGGTCTACCCCCACCCAGAGACGTACATCTTCCTGTGATTGCTTATGTTGTTGTAATAATAATAATGAAAGAAAGATGACCTCCATGTACTTGTACCCCATGTTACTGTTACCCATTGATTCTCCATGGCAAATGGTTAGTGTTAGTTAGAATCTGCATCCTTGGAGTTCTGTTGTCAGTTTGGGCTGTTGTCACACACTTAGCTAATACCCTCTAGTCATTTTATTTCTTATTCACATGCACACTTAATGTCCTTAGTCATTAGACTGAAAAATGTTAACCTTGTCATAGTTAGTGACTGGAAGCAGAAAAGTCCATTTAATTCTCAGGGGAATGGATTCTAATTTTCTGCTTGTCAGAAAGTGACATTTCACATATTTTTCTCTTTTTTTCCACCAGTTTAGTGCTAAATTTAAATGTGTGTGTCATAGGAATAGACCCTTTGTCTGTGCTAAACACCCCAAAAGCCTTGGCAGGTATCCAATGTATGAGACTCTTGACCAATAGCTGCTGCTAGAGCTCATTTCATGCACTGAAGAAAATGAGAGGTGAGAATGAAAAGTTAGAGATAAGAGGTCATTGCAGAGGGCACATTAGCATTGCACGTCAGAATGCATATTTTTTCCCGTAGAAAATATGGATGAAAAGCAGCTCATCTGGAATAAAATATCCAACGAAGAAACAAATTATGTTAATCAAGCAGGCTAGTACTAATATTTGTCGTTAAGATGTGACATCTATTTAATGTCACAAACTACTGGGAGCTTTTGAAAAATGTACTGGTTGGAAGGCAAGTTGTCTGCAGATATTGAGTTCACTGTTCTATGAAAGGGAATAACTTGTGTCTTGAAAAATAGATGGCATTTATGGCAAAGAGAAATAATCCTCCCACAGATTACAGCTGTTCACTGCATTGTTGTGCTGGTGGTCTTATCTCATCAGTGGATATTTTATAAGGGTGGTTTTTTTTTTTTTTGAAACATTTCCATAAGGCTGTTCTGAGGAGGACATTGTGTGCTGGGAGCTGGATGTATTTTGAGAAAGAGACACTGCTACAAAGAACTCTGAGTCTAAATTGCAAAGATGGATGAAGTAAAAATGAGGGATGGTTATTTTGCTTTTTACAGATGGGGACTGAAGCAGGGGAAGAGTGACTGTTGTGGCCAAAGTCACCCTGGGAGTCTGTGGAATTGCATCCTGATCTTTGAAGTCCAATTCCAGTATCTTTACCATATATTGTCCTTCTGTTCCCTTGCTGAATATAGATTTAATATGCACATGTGTAATGAGCCAAACATGTTCTGCATATGTTTAGCCAAATTCTGACCTTAGGGACATGAGGCAAGCTCTCCCTTATGTAGTTAGGAGTGCTTTCAGGGCTGGGCTCAACCCAAGGAGTGCAAAACAGTGTTGGCATTTAGTTTATGAAACATCCCCCTCCTGGGCTTGAAGTTCAATTCATCTGCCTGTTTGGTGTTTTAACAAATTCGAGCTCCTCTGTGAGTTCTGGAGAAGAGATGGCAGGCCAGTGGGTAATAAACTGCATGGCTGATTGTCTGACCTCTTGTATTGTCTGCGCACCAGATGCTGATTAATGATTAGCATGTAACAAATTAATAAATCAATACCACAAACAAAGAAACCATCCATTACAGTGGCCTGTCAAGACTCTCTCCTCTGGGAGAGGAGAGAGTGAGTTGCAGGCATTACATTCTTCACTGTATGCAAATGCCTCTGGACTATGTGCTATCTCAACACCTTGCAGATACAAAGTACAGATGAGATTAATTATATTCCATTGGTAATTTGATATGTCCTGAAAAAAACGTGAAGTTTTTTGCTTAGTTTTGTTATATGCAGATGTTCTTGAAGGGAAGGGTGAGTGGTCGGCACAGTAAATGGGGGCTCCGGAGGAACAAGTTCAATATGCTGTCTTCCTGTACAGCCCGGGCGTCTTGCCTTGCAGGGGTCATCCACACTGACTAATTTCAGACAACTACTTTTGAAGTCTAAAGAGAGGACCTTATTGCCCAAGCTCCCTCTGTAGCTTTGTGGAGAAGGCAAGGATGCTGTAGTGTATCATTTAAAGTCCTGAATCATGATCAGAGAAGTTTAAAATTAATCCGTTTGAAATATCAGAATCACTGACCTTAGTGTCTCTGAGCCAGAATCAAGCAACAAATTGAGTTACTGTGTTGTCATCAGTAGGCTGTTAGAAGCACAAAAACTTTTGTGCATCTGGCCTTGTTTTTCAGAAATAAAAACCACTTAAAGTTGTTGTGATACATTATGGAATACAGCTAATTAATGCCCTTGTAACAATCAAAGAGAGATTCAGACAGAATTCAGAGGTGGTTTCTGAATCTGTGCAAACACCTCCAAATCCAGAATGGGACAGGGGAGTAAATAAATTCCTGATTGGCCTGATTTTTCCATTCTCCTTACACAGGAAGTGTATATGTACTTCTGTGCAGTTCTTTGGGCATGATTTATATATTCTAATAAATGACAAGTATATGTGTGCATAATTAGAAGGGACAATAAAGAAAAGCAGTTGATGAAATTGAATTATGCATAATAAAGCTGTAATTTTATAGAGAAGTCTGTAGTCATCAGGAGAGAAAGTGAAGCTTGCTTGTTTTATTAGTGTTGTGAGAGACCTGAGGTGGAACTACAGTCTTATAAGCTTTAATATTTTATGATGTCTTACAAAGAACTTATTTTCTAACTCTTTATTTCACCCATTTGTGAGCCTTTCCTAAAGTAGCATATCCTGCCCTGCACTCTAATCTTACTGGCTTCCTATGCTTTTATGCTATTCTGGCTCTGCAGGCCCTGGGTCAGCTGTTGTCTAGGCTTAATTTAAGGAGCATTTGTGATTAAATATGGCTGTAAATCTATTCTCTGCATTTTGGACAAGTGGCGACTTGATTAGAGGATCTGGGAGTCAGCTGAAGTCTAAATTCAGAACTGTTTCTTAGAAGCAACAGACCTGGGGAGGTTCACAATCTAGTCCAGCGCTGCCAGGTAGTCGGTCTGATGTATTTTATGTCAGGTATCCAAAACCCACGGGGTTTAGGTGAGACTAGATGAACAAAACAACCTTTTGGAACCTGAGATATAGGACAAACTCTACAAACTGGCTGTCACCTGGCCTTATGGGGACCATTCAGTAGGCATAGGCTTACAAGGCAACAGTGTGTATTTATCTACTTTTTCACATTAAAAAATGTGAAAATCATCAGTACAAAGCCCTTCTTCAAAACAGAAAGAGATTTGGCTCACTAGGTTTGAAGACCCTTTCTTATATTTGGATGCTTTTATCACATCCATGACTACTATCTGCATGTGTGTTATTCAGCTCCAAAACAACTATAGCAACACTGCCAAATGCACGCATGAAATGAATATAAAATACATTCCAAATAATTGCAGCTTTTATGTAATTTGGTGTCTTCCGTGTTCCCCAAAACCTCAACAGCTTGTTAACTCCAGCAGAACCAGTAAGCTGATAGGTGCACACAGCAGTAGAGAGTCTGGCTCCCCAGCAGAAAACAGTATGAGCAGAACCAGCCTGGTAATGCGTCACTATTGACAGTTAATGACTGATTAGCAATGACTCCAACAGTGCAAATGAAAGGAGAATTAAAAGCAGATTTAGGCAATCCTTTCTCCTTCTTGAGTCCTTTAAGTGTAAAATACTGCACAAATGCATGAGGGACATTTTAATTGTGATTTGCTGAGTATGAAGATCGTTCCCTCTCAAGTTAAATAGCACTGACCCAAGGTGAAGAAGTTAGTCTCGAGCTGTCCATTGCTAGCGACTATTCCATTAAAATGCTTATCTTCTCAGCACTCCTACATTAAACAAATAGAAGGACAAGCAAACAGGGTGAAAAACCTGTTTTGGTCAAAACTATGGTGAGAGCTGGTGAAACTTTTCTCATTTGCATGTAAGTAACTCAAATTGTTAAGGGGACAGCTTCCAGGAGAACAAAAACATCAATAGCGCTCCTTGAGAGCCAAGTTATTGTCTAGTTTGTACTGCAATGTGCTCCCTTTACCCTGGCACTGTGCCCTGGTCAGAGCTGGCTCAAGACTCCCCAGACGTGTAGGCTAAAGTGAATTTTCCTACCTGAAAGATTCAGGACCCATCTCCTAGTGCTCTGCGCTCCAGGGAAAGAGCAGGGGGTGTCAGAGCTCTCCCTCCTCCCAGTCCCTGGCCCAGCAGCACCACTGCTCATACACCCTCATTTTTCCTGTGATAGAAGCAGCACAGCCAGCCTGACTTCTCAGGACTTGCGCTTAAGCAAGAAGGGCTGTTTTGTTGCCCCTAAGGATGTGTTGCCACAGAGAGCTCCCAACTTTGCCTGTGACTACAGCCAGGAAGGAAATGAAGTGGGGGACAACACCGCTCTGCCCAAGTGAACCAATAAACAACGTCCCTCCCCGCTTTCTCTCCAGCCTGCCAGCTGTATCTTGGCTTCTACTATGAGACTATAAATATGTGGCTTTTGTTCATTAAGCAAGTACAATGCTAAGATGGAAGCTGTAATGCACATGATGGGGCGCACAAGAAATTACTACAGCTTTCATTTAAACAAAGGGCATGACTGTGCTCTGGCAATAACAGCATAATGGCTGCTTAATTTTTCCAGACAGGGACTGTAGCTCACTGGGGTTTTTTGGGCTCTTGGTTTTTTTTTGTTTTTGCTCCAGCTTTTAAGGATGAGAATGTTGTGTCTGACGCATGTCAGCAAGCAAAGGAGATTCACTAGCATAGCTGGGTTCATCTTGCTCTCCGGTGAGGAATAAAAGCATTAACCGTCTCTCACTTCAGGAGGAGAAGGGGGGGGCTGTTTTCAGCCTGCAAGAAGTGAGAAGGCATTGTCAGGTTTAGGTCAGGCTGGAGCACAGGGCTGTGTGGTGCTCTCAGCAGGACAGATTAGCTGGGTGTCACACGGCAGCCTGGAGGCATCGTTCGGAAAAAGCAAGAGACAGAAGCGCAGGGTGTGTGGGGGTGAAGGCTGCCATGTCTTGTTTTGGTGCAAGGCTGTTCTCTACAACAGTGATCTTTCTGGAAAGCAGACTCAGAAAAATAGATCGAATAAAGAGCCTTTATCAAACAAGCAGAGAGAGAAAATGGCTACTTCTACACTCCCTACATTAGAACTCTAAATAATGCTGTTACCGGAGCTGTTAAAAACATCGCTTAACAAGAGTCCTGCCCAGCCACGTTTAATCTCAATCTGGTACCTGCAAGGCCTGATCCTTCAGTCAATTGCACCCAGTGAAGCTGGTGTCAGCAGAGCAACCTAACTGAAAAGGACTGGGGGGAGGAATGAGGATTCTTTCTCTCCTATTTATTTCTTCATGGTTGCATCTATTTTTGTGCTTTGAAGTTCTCAGGTTTATTTCAATCACAGCTTCTTTAGTGAAGGAGGTAAAGCACAGAGGGGGAAAATACGAGGGGAAGGGCCAAATTCAAAGTTGAGTCAAACTTGGGCAACATATGCAACCTGAGACCATAAGGTGTAATTTACATTAATAAAACCACATTGTACTGACTAATCACTTCAAAATTCTACCAGATTTCAACATAGCTATGTAACTGCACCTCACTTAAAACAGGATGCATAAGGTTATCCCATGATAAAGAAACAGTAAAGCTTGGAATAGAGACCTGGTGAGCTGCCTCACAATAAAAATGGCAAGACTGGATCTTCATTATTATCATTCATTTCCTGGACTCCAGGTTTACTGATGTAATCCCTTCTCTCCATTCCAAAACAATTAAATTAATTAATAAATGCAAACTTGAAAATCCCTAAAACAGTAGCTTGCCTCATTATTGCAATAAGTGCACAATGGCCACTGAATGGCAATAGAGTTAAGATCCTTTGACTTAGAGTGAATTCAGAGCAAGCCTTAGCAGCTTCAGTTGGGTAAACGTAGTGTTTGCCTGTGTCTGATCTAAAGTTTGGATAGGCATCCAAGTATTCAAAGGTTTGGGTGCCATAGGGCTTTAGATATGCTTCAATACAGTGTGTAGTGCAACACTGAAAATGCCTGAGGAGCATGTAAGGAACCGTGGGATGCTGCTATCTTCTGGGTCTTACAGAGACATAGGAAAGTAGGACTGGAAGGAATTTCAAACGACCTTCCATTTTAGCCCTCTGCCTCTGGCAGCATCAGCTTACACCTGTACCATGTGATATCTTTATGCTGATTATTTTTAAAAGGAAACCTAGTATTTGAAATTTATTTATTTATTATGGATCATTTTAAATTGTGGAGAAATGAAGCAAAAACTTGAACAGAGTTTTCTTAGTTTGTTTCCAGGAAATTAAGAACTTAATATTTACTGATATGAAAAAAGAAACGCACCACTTTTGTGTGAAACATGATTGCCTTTTTCTTAGCTATCCGTAAAATCCTGAGCTTTTTGTTACTGACACAAGTCAGGAGTAATAAATTATATAAAAGATATGACAGGTAATTATCCTCCAAGATACTCTCTAAAAAAGATATTTTAATGTATTGTACTATAATGTACCTAGCACATCTCTTCCACAAAATGTAACCTCTATTATGCATTTCCAAAGAGTAGGAAGTGTGCTTATTCTAAGCTCAGATTTTTCATATGCTCTCGTCTCTTAAAAAAGAAAAAAAAAAGCACCAAGAAGTAACAACCAGACTTTGATCTATAATTTCCTGTGCTGTTGCTAAACACACAGTGAAATTTTTGTACTTTTAGAAGGTTTGCTAAGGCTGTGTAATGTTACTTTTGAGATCAATGTACTGATTTAAGAATAACTAAAGCATTAAAGGCTGGAAAAATCTTACACTGGGGATCAGACATAATGATGCTTACTGCTAACCTGCTTTACAACCTTTTGAAGTGATGTTGTTCTGAAGAATATGTTGCCTCGTGTTCAGCCAGAATTTTGCATGTTATAGTAAATACAGCTGCATTTGCTTAATGATAAGGAATTAAATTAACTTGCTATGTTTACTTTTATACTTATCAGATGGTCTGACCCCATCTTATCCTTCTTCTCTGCACATCTGGTGAACTGCCTCCCTAAATGCTGACATACTGTCCCTAAGCTACAGCGTTGCGTGGTGGCCATCTGAAGCCATGGCAGTTTGTGGATGGTGCAGAGGAAAATGCAGATGCTTCAGAACACCCTTCCTGAACACAACCTCCACTTTCTCTGCAAGCCTTGTGCTAGTTGTCCAGTGCTTACCACCATCCTGGGATGTTTTTGGACATTTCATACTCTGTTAGAGCCTGTAAAACCCCGTGCTCAGTCTGATAAGTGTGTCTTACTTCAAAGGTGGCAACACTACATCTTTCTGCCCTGAGATGAAAAGCTGCCCTGTGGTACTCTTCAGGTTGTATCAGAGAATGTCCGGTTGGAAATCCTTATGGAAATAAATCCACCACTGAGGCACACAGGAAAGAGCATGCTTTTAATCTCTTTGACCTGTTCTCCGTGTAACAGAGCAAGTCTCGAGACGTGTGAGCAGCCTGAAACACTAAGGTCAAAATTAATCTGACAAAAATAATGACCCTTTCCAGTGTTTTGTTTCACTGGTGCAACATGAATCAGATTTGTGTTTTTTCACAAAGTTTCTGGTTTTGTTTTGAATTTATTTCTCAATACTGCTGGTCTTTTCCATGTATGATAGAGCAGACTGAAGGGGCAATGTTTTGTTCACTGGCAATGTGATCAGTTTCACAGCACAATGGTATCATTTTCCAGTACATATTACACTACGGTCCTATGAAATGGCTTGACATGCTATGTGAAAACCACAGGAGTGAGGAAGAAGTTAATAGTCTGTGAGTGGGTCTTATCTGTCTTGCTACACTGACACAGTTTCAAGGGGAACTAAATACAACACATTTAGGAACCTAATGCAAGAAGTGACCTGGGCTGGGCTTCACATGGGAGTCGAGATTTCTGGTCTGGTTGCCAGTGACTATGTTAGACTAGCGTTTGTCGCTTTGGTATTTTGTAGAATGTGGAAGAAACCACAAAGAATCCTTCACTAAAGAGGGTAATTATGTGTGTGAATGGGGAGCCTTAAGTCTCTGAAAAGAAAAAAAATAATTTACCTCCTCTGTTTTGTAAGGCAAACGATCTCAGAATTAAAGTTAATTCAGGCTCACAGAGTAGCCAACAGCAGGAACTGGAGACAGTCATTTTTGCACAAACTTAGGACTGCAGTGGGTATCCATTAGGATAGTCACAGCATGTAACTTTGTAGAAATGTCTCATGCAGAATAGTGATTAAATTTATTCTCTAAGTGGCCACCTTTTACAGTAGCTAGATCAATTGGCTATGCACATGCTGTGGTTGCTTTTCATTTTGCTTCTTTCAAAATGTACAGCAACACTTGTATGGTGACTGCAATTTGAGTACTGCTACTTATTCAGAATCACCATTACACTATCATTTAATAAAAAATCTTTATTCTCTGATGAAAAATGCATTTTAAATAAATAATAATCTTTCAACTCTGAGCTCCCTGTAAAATCTCTTAATGAAATTATAAATAGCAAGTGCCAGTTCTATGCCAGTTCTAACAGCACAGAAAAGAACACATTGTGAAGGAAAACACACCAGGTTTTTGTCACCCAATTTTGTTGTTTATAAAGCAAGTGCTTGTGAGAAAGATAATTCTGATTTCATAGTTCTTCAACTTAAATACAACTGTCATTTAAGCCTCTGCTATTATTTCATCACATACCCAGGAAAGTATATGCAGGCATACATCCATGATGGCAGTAGATGTATGGCTGACTTATTTTCATGTCTTGCTGTGGTGACTGTGTATCAAATACAGTAAAATTTTTGCATATGCAATTCTGAAAGCATCATCCATAATTCCTTTTAAAATGAGCCTGTTACCAAAGAACTAGTTTATCTGAAAACAAGTCAAAAGACAAGATGGCTTCATGATATGCATGCCACTTTGCTAACATGAACCTTAGACCACCAAAAGTTTTTCGAAAGACTACACCAAATGAAATTTAGATTGAAGCATAGAAGACATCTAAATACACTTGCACCTTGTTTTCAAACTTTGGTTAAAAATAAACTGCTTAACTTTTTATATAAGTTTAGAAACATCCCATTCTGTTCTGACTTGCACAGAAGCACAGGTCTAAGACTTTTATACAGAATTAAAATTGTCTTGACTTCTGCTGCATTTTTGAAGTGATTTAATTTTGCTTTGAAGCATTTCCCCAGCATGTGCACTTAGTTTACTAACACTGTCCTGACCTTGGAGATGGTGTGATATTTTACGGTGTGCAGTGACATTTATGTGCCCAACTTGGCTCCAATAAATAGGTTAATTTCTGCAAATTAAATGCCAGGTTTGAAACATTACAAGGCGATTTAATAATTCTGTATCGGCCTTTTGGATTCACAATTGGGGCAGTTGACTGGGCAGTCCTTTGTCAGCTGCAAATCCACAACTGCTGCACAATTTTTTCAGGTATAAAGGGTCAAACTGAAAGTGTTGGGAAAAGAAATACGTTTATAGTTTCACATATTCTTGAACACCAAAACCCCAAATACATGGATCAATTAACAACTGACAGATTTATGCTAGAGGAATTAGTTCAAATTTTAGACAATACTCCTTACACATCCCAAATTAGGCTATATCAAAGTATCTCCTGAAGTAAAGGTACCTTAAATGATGGAAAGCATAAATAAAAAACCTGTTAGTACAGAGTTAATATTTAGACATTGGGAATAAGATTCAGAAATGTCCAACTGTAGACGCTGGACAAAGAGTTTATTTTGGTTTTCAAAATCAAACCATGACTCATATGGATTTGGATTTCACTTCATACAAACATCTACTGGATATTAGGTGCCAGCTTTGGTTCTTTAATACAACATTTTTTAAAAAACAGTGGTCTTGAAGCTCCCCTTTCATTTGGCCTGAATTCATGTAATTTTGTTGCTACTAAATTACATATTAATCTTTACTATACCTGTTTATATAAATCAAACAAGAATAAGAGCATCTATACATGACCTTAAAATAAACTGGAGAACCACGTGATTAAAATAGAGATACAAACCTAGCAATGACAAGAAAGCACACTGATTTAAAATATTGTTCTTACAATTACCTTGCTTGTTCAAAGAACAGTTCATACATGTTATAGTTAGTAGCTAAACTGCAATTTAGCTTAAATTTCCAGAGTCTGACTCCAAGTTATTCTTTATTCTGGTTTTTAAGTAATGTGTCTGAAGTTACTTCTGCTATGTATTCTCATTCTTGGGTAATCTTTCCAAAGGATATGAGTCACTTCTCCCTTATTTGTAAAGAATATGGAAAAAGTAAAATATTATTATTTTGTGGGCATTTGGAATTAGATGTAAAAAAAATAGGTGGGATGTTGATCATTGTGAGTCATTTCTTGGGAAGAAGGAAAGAACAAACACTAGCTGCTGACCTACTGCTATGAAAGCCAAGGACTTACTGCTGACTCAAGAAGTAGGTATTGATAGCTGCAGAATACAAAGGAGATCTTGCAGCAGGATTAAAGAGGAAAGCCTTTCCTCTTTCATAAGGAGTTATATGGAGCTGCATGTGTTGATTTCTTGGAGGTTGTTGTTTGTTTAAACAATCTTCTGGTTTAAACACGTTAGCCAACTAGAACTATATCCTGCAAATAGTTGCTACAACTAAATGAGTCTCCTTCTGAGTTTCCAAAAGTCCTAGCAAATCTTCAGGTAGGTAATGAAGTGCAAGACTGAACTCCATAGCACTGAGGTAGCTACACCAGTAACTCCCAGCGCAATCCCCTACTGTTTCCTAGTCTTTCACCAGTCCTGGTTGGTATAAATATTGGTATAAACAAAACTGAAGCAACATAAATACTTTGTAACACATTTGCATTCTGATCAACTCATTGAAAAAAAAATGGTTTGGTTCCAAAACTTATTTTTGAAAGTGACTTCATTTTGCTAAATGGCCCTTGTATGCTTTATTTATACCAATCAAGCAGCTGCACTGGGAACTACTCAGTTACTTATGTGTGTAACTACACAAACTACCTGTAAAGTACGCACAACACAAAAGACAATGCATTTAACAATTAAGACTTAACTATACTTATGATTTGCCTGGGTTTTTTAAGCTGCAGTGGACACACTATGATGAAGCCTGATAATTATCTTTTCTGCAGGTGTTTTTTGTTTGTTTGTTGTGTTGTGTTTTGTTGTTTTAACGAGGAAAGCTTCTTTCCAAATGTCAGGATGCAGTTCCATGGCAGCTTGAGCCAATTTAAGTCATGCCTGCTACTCTTCTCTGTCTCTTCTCAGCCCCTTTCTGTACAAAAGAGATGTTTTTGTGCTAGCACGGGTGCTTGAGCAGCTCAATAGTGAGCCAGTTCAGAGTGCTGATTGAAAACTAATTCTAAACACAGATTTCAATACTGGTAAGTGATGAATTGGGAATGAGCAGCGGGGTAGGATTGTCAGGAACATGGCAGTCTGTATTTATGTTTGAAAACGCTGCTGTGAAACTGAGTCTGAATGGAGGCTTTCATGGAGAAACAATTATAAAACTTTGCTCTGTCATTACAAAATACGTTTTTTAAAGACTTCGAATAAATATTTTAAAATCATAGTCTTACTAATGCTAATAAAAGTAGTACCTGCTCTGTGATCTTTATATGAGTTTATTCATTGTTACTTCTAAGTAAACCTGAAACAGTGTTAACAGCTTAGATGCCATAGATTTCAAAAAATCAGTAACAAGTAAAATGCTACATTAAAATGTTTGCACTTTACCAAAATGATTGTGGATGTTTACATAAATGATTTTTAAAGCATAAATGTTTAACAGTCCAACAGTCCACTATAGAATGTTAACTTAGGGGTGCAGATGGATCTATGTGCCTAACTGTTATTTCTTAGTGTCAGTCAGAGGGCTCACATGGCCACTTCAAATCCTTAAAAAAGGTACCTTTGCAGCTTTGGATTTGAAAATCACGTTCAAGTTCCAACCCTGGAACAGCTGCTCTCCAGCCAATAAATCCCTGGGTAGTCTTAGGTACTGGAGGAGATGGAATCACCTAGAATAAAAGTAACATATAGAATTCAATGATTAAAAGGTTTTTGACTGTAATTTCTGTCATGCAACATCCTCTTTTGTGCTCTAGTGTGGATGGAAATGAGAACTTATCAAAAATAGTGGTTTTAAATGCAATCTGATGAATTAATATCCTGAACACACACTGACATTAATGGAAGGAAATAAGAACTTTGAAAGATAGCCCAGTTGCATGCAAGTTTGATTTATAATAAAGAATAGTTTATAATTTAAAAAGTCATTAGAATAATATAGGTCCCATTCTATAGCAAGGCACAGGGAAAGAGAGAAGTAAAATGAAGTAACTAATTTTCTTTTTCCACCCTTCTAAAAAAAAAATCTTTTAGTGCCTAAATTGGTATGTATAACAGGAAATCAAAAAGCAAAGTTATTGTTTAGTAGTGTATGTTAGCATGCTTTTTTTTTTTTTAAGTTTTGCTCAATACCTTTCTAAGGGCTTTACGTTATTAGGAGAAGAATTTTATCTTCAGCTTTAGCTTTTTTCCTTACAGAATATTTCCACCCTTCTAAAAAAAAAATCTTTTAGTGCCTAAATTGGTATGTATAACAGGAAATCAAAAAGCAAAGTTATTGTTTAGTAGTGTATGTTAGCATGCTTTTTTTTTTTTTAAGTTTTGCTCAATACCTTTCTAAGGGCTTTACGTTATTAGGAGAAGAATTTTATCTTCAGCTTTAGCTTTTTTCCTTACAGAATAATAATAATAATAATCATAATCATAATAATATTTAAAACTAGTTAACTTCTTTAAAGAGGAGAAATAGCATTTTATACTTGCTATAATGTATTTGGTAGCAATGCAGCTACGGAATAATAGTTTTGTGGCCAAATGCTAAAGATATTACTGACCAAGCTGGCTTTTGCATCATGAACTACTTATTTGTTCCACCTTCTTTCTACTTTAAAAGATGGGTAAGCATCAAGTTAATCTGCAACTAATCTAGCTAAAAAGGAAACCAAACAAAAGCCAACAGCCTCTGTTCACTGACTGCTGTGCTTACTTTGGCTGAATCATCTCAATTGGGCACGTTACATCATTTTAGCATCTGGGGACTTAGCAGAGAAATACACAGCAAGAGAACAATGTTTCAGTTCTCTTGCCAGAGTTGCTTCACTTTGTTCTTTGGCCAAGATTAGAAAATGTTTATGATATTTAGGTGGAGCAGTTCCTCTGAAAAGATAATTTTTATGGCCAAAAGTGCCACCCACTGAGCAGGATAATGAAGGAAATTATGTCCCACTTATTATCTGGGGGAAGGGACTATGAAGAAGCAATTATTAATCTAACCTAGAGAGAAGAACATATATGGTGACTGTTACCATGAAGGTAAATGTGTGGAAAGACACATAGTTCTGAATAAGGACTTAAGAAACTTCACCCTGAATATGTAAAGGGTGACCTAAATCACAGCTAACCCTTATCTTCCTTAGCAAATAAAGATTCTGAGGTGAAATTGAAACTATGATTCCTGTTCTGTATGCACCAGGCTATGCATGCTACTTTAGCAGCTGATAACTCTCTGCGTGATTTGTTAACACACATACACCCTCACTGTACTGAAGCAGAGGTAAACTTGACTGAAATTGGAGGCTTGAGACAAAACTGAAGAACAAGTAGCACTAATGGCAGAAATGCTGCCATTTCATTTCTCTGCCACACTAAGCACTAGCTCTTAATTTTTGTTTCAATTTAATCTCAGTAAAAGCTTTTACTACTTCCTCACCTTATCTCGCCACCCTTGGAATCCTTTGAAAGCAAGCTAGTTCAGCAAGTAGGAATTTCCAATCTCTTTTGTTTCCTTAATCTTCTGTAAGTGGACTAACCTTCCTTTTTGTTAGCATGTTCTGCTTCCCCTTTTATGAATATGTTCCTCTCCCAATGTCACTGATTTAGCTGCCTGTATAGTTATCCTGTTCATTGGTGATTCTGACACTGTATATTTATAAATCAAACCATCAGTCACATTCCATTCTCATTTCCAGCTGTTTGACAACTTTTAGACTCTGAATATGTGAATATAAATCATATAATATAAAATCAAATAGTTATGAATTGGCTCGGTAGAACTGGCTTCTTCTTGCTAATCTAATTTGTGCCACTAAAGAGGACAGTGGCATTGTCTCTGCCAAAAAGAGGACTGTCTTAAATAAAGCTAGAAAAATGACTGCTTCTTAACCAATAGTTAAAACTGAGAGTTAAGGTTATGATAAGCCTTGAAGTAAGACATGTATGTGCATATTTGAGCAATGAATGGTCAGCAGTCATAAATGGCTCTGTGAGCACTCTTCTGTACTAAGCTGTACAGCTGACTGTTCTGTTACTAGATGTCACAGAGGAGTGCATGGGGGAGGTGCTTTACAGAAAGATGATTATGTACAGTGAAAGCTCTGTGAACTAACAACCATATCCAAAGGGCAATTCCTTGTCTTAAATGAATGCTTTTAAAGCATTGCTCGGGTTGCAAATACAATTTACTTTGACCTTTAATTAAAGGCCCACCTCTACAAGACAACTGATTTTTAGAGCTTGTGTGGTTTCTTAAGACAGATATTGCTGTATTGCAATTTTAAAATCTCATCTTCTAACCTTAATGTATTTTTCCACAGGTGTCACAGGTCGAACCTGCAGATGTTCTGGAAGCTGTATCTTGGGCTTTGTATTTTCTTTCTTTTCATCTTCAATCAACTAAAACCAAAACATCAACATTAAAAATTGGACTCTTTATCTTTTGAAATATGCTGTAATATCTGATCTCTATACCATTCCCCTCATCGTTGCATCTGAACTCCCTGTTCTTTCCATCTAAAACAGGACTACTTATTGTAGTGCTTTGGAAATTATTGTAATGTACTTTTTGGTTTCAGAAAGTGATGTAATTCTGAATTTCACATGAAAGGCTAAATATTGCTGAGTGATTCCAACTCTCTTAACTACACCACTAGTCCAAAAAGGGCTAGAAATATATCTTGTATACATCTTATATGACCACAAAACAAAGATTAAGAAATGCTAAATACACATGTTCACCAACAGTAACAATGGATAGTTTGTCAACTTTTCAGCTGTAGATCTATTAGTACTGTGCAAAGGTGGTATGTGTGACAGACCACAGTTATCAAGGATAGATGTTGAAGCCCAGAGGACCAAAGCTTTCAAAGGTGCCTAACTTGGATGCCTACAGGAATTTTCAAAAAATCCTAGAACAGATTAAGTACTTCTAGCCCCATGGAAAGTACATTTATAACTATTCAGGGGCTGCATCAATCCTGTTCTTTAGCAATGAAATACTGTGATTCCAAATGTAACATTATGTGCTACTATATTCTAATATCTAAACATCACATCTCTCCAAATATTTTCGTTTGTTGTAAATTCCCCCACTGAAAATTTAATTAGCTAGAACCTTTTCCCCTTCATTTTTAAACTACCATATGGATAGACAAAGGGGAAATATTCTCCTGTCAGTGTGCATCTAGTACTTGTTAACCCTACTGGGAGTCATGTTTCTCAAGAGAAATATATCAGAATATGCATAGCATATAAATTACCACTTGCCATATTTTATTCAGAGGAAAACTGAAACTTTGAACCCATCTTAAAAGCAGTGCATTTGTTACCTCGGAACCTAGCTTAGTAAAGCATACTCAGTACTTTTCTAGTCTTCTGTGCTCTCATAATTTTGTGATCAGATAAATTTGTGTACAAGTATATTTCATGTGTTGCTTATATGCCATTCAATTTTACCTCCTCAGGAGGTGTTTTCAAGAATCCCCATTTGTGAGACCATCTTCTTGCAGCTTCTAGTTCACTTTCAATGTATTTTTTCCTGAAACAGAGAAATATTTAAGATGATTTTGAAAGTTTTCATTAAAAAAAAAAAACAATGCAAACCCAACTACTAATATCACAAAGCAGAGCACTTTAGCATGAATCTTTAGACCTTTACCTCAAAACAGCAAGTTTATATATGAGTTAACAATTGTCTGACTCGGAGGTAATGGGGAAATATTTTCCATAGGTTGGAAGTACATGTGAATGCACTTCCTTGCAAATTACGTTTATGTTAGGAATTGGAGGTCAAATTTGCTGTGACTTATTTTTTGAAAAACTTGAAAAGTAAGCACCAATGTCCTTTGATACATACTTTCATTTACTATTGACAGATGAAACGACCCTTTGTCCCCCGCTCTGCCCCGGCCCTACTCCCCATTCCTCACACCCAGAGCGGGGATGGAGGGCAACACTGGAGCACGTACATGGGCAGCGCTGGCTGCTTCGGGTCGGTCACTCACTGCTTTGCCTGTCCAGCTCAGGGCTGTGCCACTTGGGTGTACAAAAAACCTGGGGCTTTTTGCAGAGGGAAGGCTTCTGAATGAGCGCACACACACTTTACAAACACACGTGAAGTGAACATATGAACAAATTCTTTCAGCTTCCGCCCGCCTGAAAGCGGGTGCTGAGCGCGGAGGTGTCGGGGGAGGCTGCTTTGGGCGGGAGGGGAAGGGAAGGAGGCGGCCGGAGAGAAGCAATAGAGGAGGCCCAGGGCCGTCGGCTGGGGGGGGGGGCGTGCGGGCGGCGGTTACAAAAGGGCGGGAAGGAGAGGCGTGTGCTCCCTCAGGCGATGGTTTTCTCTGGCGGCGGCCCCTTCGCTTCTTTGTCCTTCTGTTCCCCCCCACGCTGGCGAGTAGCCCTCCTGGAGTGATACCGTAACCGTGTCTCTCAGGTGAAAGGCTGAAAGTGCCCATTCTGGGTTTTCTTTAGGGCCCTCAGGAAACCAGGGAAAGTGTATGTTGTCAGTAATTTTTTGGGGTGGCTTTGAGTGTTTGGTTTTTTAAATGTTATTCAGTAGGAAAACAAGTCTGGATTAAGCTGGTGAAAAGCTATTACCTTGCTTGAGGAGTTAGCCATATTTCAGAGGAAGAGGTGTTGTCTAAACTCTATAACTTACTGATTAGCTAGGCTCACCTTAGCAGAAAACAAATAGTTGGACACCTTTCTGGATACTGAGTTGTTAAGAGTCTATTTTAAACCTGGACGAGGGAGTTGTTCAACAGCCAAAATCTTGCAGTTTGTAATGGACATGAAAAATGGTTGAAGGATGCTGGTTTTTTATTTTGATAAGAATCAGCTTGTTAACATGTCCAAAGCTCAGACCGTATGTGCTATGATGGGTGTTTGCTTCTGTTTCCTAGTTTTTTAACCTTCTGTCTCCTGTCCTTAGGTCCTCTTGATATAGACCAAAATTACCTTTTGGCAATTGTAGTGGGAAATAACATCGGTCTTGTGACATACAGTGTCTTTCTGATCTCTTTTTTTGGTAGATGTTGTTCTTTACAAACTACGTGCTAATATTAGAAGTTCTGAGAAAGACCTCAACATACTTTATGGGTTATATGTGAGAACCCAAAAAATATTTACAGCTTGTAAAAAGTTCACTGTGTTCCAATATGTTAATATTTTTGGCTCTTGATCAATTTTTTTTGTAATTTTATTTTCTTGCAGTTGCTTTATAAAACATTTGAACAATGAATGTAGCCAACTGGCTCTTTGCCCTTCTGGGTTTAAATAGTTCCCTGACCCCTTTCTTTTTGTCTGGAAACTGGGTTGTGCAAACACACTGTAAATAGTTAATGTGACTTTTTCACACCATTGGACAGTTGTTATCCTTATTATAAAATAAATGCAGAAAGGTTTTGACCTAAGCTGAGTGGTTTATAGGTAGTGTGTTTGAATGCTTAATTGCTAGCTTTTTATTTGATTTTTTTATAGAACAAAGGATCTAAAGGCCTTAAATGTTTGAGTATGAGAAGACTATATACATTTATTAGTTGTTTTAGAAGTACTAAGAACCTCTGAGTAAGAGGAGAAAAAAGATTCCTTCTGTAGTCCTGAAATAGCAATTAATACTGCTCTTCTGGGTCTCTAAAAATCATTAAACTAACAACAAACAGAATATTTCACTTACATGCCATTTCTTGATTCTCTAATTGATAATTAGACTAGCAATTAAATCAGCTGGGTCTTCTATCACACCCATAAATGCTTACTCATTGTCCTACTTAATTAACCCCTGCTGCTTAGTCACATTTATCTCAGGAGCCCTCTTACTACAGCCTGGATGCTTTCTGTGAAGAAAGTAATTTGTTAATGAAAACAATCAAATTCATAGTTTACTATGTGTCAGGATTTAAACTGCAGTAGCATTTGTCAAGAGAGAATGAAACTTCTTATACTAACATTGTGAAAATTGGACTTTATAATGTTCAGTCTTTCTCTTTTTGTACTTAACTGAATTATTTTTCAGATGAGGGAATACGGTAAACGAGTAGTTAGTTTTAGGTCTTACTAGGTTCCTCTGAGCACAGGACAATATTAGAATTGCACTTGCACTATGAGAAAAGAAATAAAATAGGATTTTAATGAGCTAATAACTATACTGAATGACTTAGGGATAGAGGTCTATTGAGATTCAAAAGTAATTTGCTGAAAGTCTGGATCTTGTAGCTACATGCAGCAGCATTTGTCATCACATGACAAATGCTGAAGTAGATGCTACATCACTCAAGATACATGTTTAAATAGAATCAAATCTAAATACTTGGTGCTTCCAAGCAATGTTCAGATCTTCTAAGATGGGTAAATTCTAACCTGGATATGGTCATAAATGCCAAAATCTTAATGCTAATGCTTCCTGTCCTCTTCCAATTAGGAATTATCCAACTATTCAGGTGCTCAGTAGTGCTGCTGTTGATCAAGTGGTCATTCTTTGAGAACTCACAACTGTTCTTCAAAAATTTACAACCTGTATATAACTTGAGAGTTGCAGATTAGTATCTTGAATTTCAGATATCCTTTCACCTGCGTAAGGCATCACTCTACCACTGGGGAAGTAGTTTCAATCTTGGGTTTTTCTACAGACCCTGTATTCCCTTCTCCCAGCAGATAGTAAAAGTGCTTGTGCCGCTATATTCTGATGCAGGCTGGGGTACTGACACGGATTAAAACTAACCAAGTGGAAAACAAGATGCTTTAACCCAAATACAGTTTTCTGTGTAGCTGTACAGATGCTTTCACCAGCACATGATGGGGCAATGCACAAGGGTTGGGAGGAGGGCAGTGCTGGATGATAATGCTAGGTCCGAGTTTTTACAAAGCTACAGCCTTAGGATGTTGTGTTGACACAAATATAGGTGGTACTGCTCTGCAAAATAGGTCAGGGAACCAAACTGACTTAAATAGACTCTGCAGAAAGAGAAAGTCAGATCACTATTTTAATCTGTTTCACAGAACAGCTCCACAAGCAGTTGTGCTTCTGCAATCAAGGCAGCAGACAGAATGGAGACAGGAAAAGGTGATGCGTGAGCTGAAATGAACAACCCAGGGTAGGTGGATATCTTAAACCTCTACTGCTGCAAAAGACTTTGTATAATGCAATGATGGCTTTGTTAATGTCATTCATGGTCTTCACGATTTGAGTTAATTTTTGGTTTCTGGAAATCTCATGTGTCTACCCTCATACGAAAATGTTAAGGCTTTTTATATTGCTTGTTTATGGAGAAAAGTGTCCAAATTAGCACACAATAGCTTTCTGTGTGATAATCTTTGAAATTATTTGAAAGGAACAAACCTGTTTTCTTTTGGGCTTTATGTAAGTATTTGTAAGTGCTGTTTATGAGCATCTCCATTCCCACTGAATATGCTGAGATTTGGTTCTAGATGATACTTGTGCTCAAGTGCTAAAGATGCAGGTATAAAATACCTTATGCTTTACAGTACTCTAAACCAGCTATTCTGTAATTTTCAGCTTCAGTTACAAGGCCAGACCTAGATCATGTCCCTAATTCCAGCATTATGTTATCAACTGTGCAGGTTTTATTGCACTTAATGTTCTTGCCAGTAGATACTAGTCTCTTCTGCCTTTCATCAGAGAATGGGTAGAAAAATTAAAGAAAAAGTTTATTTTTTATTGTAAACGGTATTTTGAGTGGTTTTATACTTGTTAGTTCTTAGGCCATAAACAGAAATAATTATTTTAAATTATTCATCACAGAATCACAATTAGATCTAAATCCTTGATCTCTTTATGAAGAGCTCTCTGTTGTTTAGATTGGACCCCCCCCCCCCCAAAAAAAAAAAAAGGTGAGAATCCTCTCCGAGAAGTATAGGATGATGTAAAAAAACTGTTGCTATTTTACTGCCTTATGTATGTGCAAGGTAAGTGTAGGCAGAGCTGGCTTGGGGCACTACAGCACATAATACTGTGGTTGGGCAGGACAGTCCCTGAGAAACTGATCTGCTTGGCTGGACTTAGGGGAGGTCTCAGCCATGTAAGGACTGTCTCAGCTTTGGTAGACTCGGGTGTGTAGCAGCATAAAAGTGCTTGGGAGACTCTCAAACTCTGTCCTCATCCCATGTTGCAACAGTGTACTTTATCATAAACTGTAGTAACTGTCACAGTCAATGGGAAAGCAACAATGCAAATGAAAAAGTATGACTGTTTTTCACCTTTGTGATCTAAAAGCTTCCAAGTTGAGAAGCATTTGTGACTAAATAAAGCCTTGAATTGTGTACTTGTTTGTTTCAAGTGTTCAGAAAACTAGCAACTCTAAGTTCTGGTATAACAGAAATACATTTTCTAATGAAGAGATTGGCATTATAGATAGTAATTCTTTCTTCATGGGAACAGCTATAGCACAGGGGGCTGTGCAACTTCTATTGCATTGTGTCCTGCTGGGATAGATGTTTGTAAACGCTGTTTTCTATCTGAGAAGTTCAGACAGTACAATGTAATACATGTGCTGTGAACAGCACATGCTAGTGATTTGGGGAATTGTCCCAGAGCTGTGTTGCTAACTAGTATGTGACCAATAAGTCCCATACATTCCTGCTGTGCTACAGCTTTTGCTGGATGTCTGGCAGCTCTGTAGAGGCAACTGTCAGTGCTCTGGCTAGCCTGTTTGATGGCTGGAAAAGTAGAACAAATGCTTTGCGCTGATGGGAGATAATAGCAGTGAGGGAGAGGAGAATGCTGATGTCCCTAAGGAAACCCACAGTGGTGTATGCCAGTCCATGTTTTCTGGTTTTGTTTCTGAAGGCCTGCACTTCACACTTTAAGCTCTTCTATCTTTGCATCTAAACTTGAAAAGCAGCTTCATTATTTTCTTTCAGCTACACTGAGCTTGCTTCTTCCCCTCCAATGTCAGCAATGTCAGAACCTCAGAAAATGAAGCTGTTTGCTGAGGTGTTTATATATCCATTTGTGTATCTATGCTTAGGCTCTTGCATTGAAAATGTTTACCAAACAATATTAATTAGTACTGGCAGTTCTGTGCTTGCTGCCCCATGGTTTGCAATATTAAGTGTGGAAGTCTAATAGAGGAGATTGTAAACATAACTTCAGTGTCTTTTGCTAATGTTTCTAAATAATATTTCAGATGTAAGCAGCTTGAGTGGTAGACTGCTTTGTTATGATTACTGTGATTTAAGTAAACAAAGTCCTATTGACACTCTAGACTCTGGCTTCATTCCAGAAAAAAACCTGCTAAAGTCTATCACATCAAGAATATGTTAATTGGAGTTCCTGAATTCCCATTTATGAAAGGAACCCAATGGCCTGGTTAGAACCATTATATTTTGTAGCAAATTTTAGAACTGTCATCTCACTGTGGCTGTAATTATCCAGTGACTTTTGAAGAGTGAGTTGTGTGTCTGCTTTCCCAACAATAAAATATTTTCTTTTCTCTCCATAAAATGGCACTTACAGCTACAGCTTTACGCAGATTTCTGTGCTTGAAAGGCATGAACAATCTTAATTGAATTTAGATGCCATTCAATAATTCCTGGAATTTCATTTGTTTTTGAGCAAATTCATTGCTTTTTGCTCAAACTAAGGATTTACATGAGCAGCTACTTTACGTTCTACCTGATGGATACACTTATTGTATATTGTACCTGGTGGAATAAGTATACATGCCCTCTAAATAAAATTATTTCTGCTAGTGACGTGGAGGGCTTTGTCACTTTCAAATTGGAGGCCATGTTTGCATTAAAATTCTTCATTAATAGGCATTGTCTCTGAGCACTAATCCACAGCTCCAGTTGCAGAGAGCTTGCAGAATGCTGCCTTACTGCAATTTCAAAGACCATGGAACATGACCACCACTTCTAGCCTGCTCAGTGTAAAAATTTCTTGTAAATGCCTATGTGCAACACTTACCAGAATTCTCCCCCTGGTACACGCTGGAGTACCTAGGCACAATATGATTTAAAGATGAAGGAAAAAGACATAATTTTGAATTTTGTTGCATTGTATAAATAGAAATCAAACTCTTCATGGTCTTTGAAAGTATTTTTTGTTTCAATACAGTGCATGTTTCAAATCAGAAAGAGTCGCCTTTTTTCATTTTGCATGAAAGGCAGGGGGTCGAGGACATTTTAATAGCTTTCATATCCTACTCTGCAAATATATTATTGCAGCACAATAGTTTCTTTGCATGAGAATTGCTTAAATGATTCAAAATGGATTGAAAAATATATTTCAAGTTGTAATTCTATGCACAGAACATTAATGAGCAGTGCCCCTTAGAGACTTGCTGTCAGTTTAACGTATTCACAATAATCTCAACACAGATGTTATTCCATCTAAATCCTTTTAGAGGGAAGAAACTAGTAATTTTTCCTTGGAGAACGTCAGAAAATATGTTATTGTTGAAATTACATTTTGATCCCAGAATGCTATGTAAAATATCATTGCTAGGAAGAATAAGTAGCACATTGTTTCTGAGGTAAAATGCATGTGAAACTTTTTTGAGCCTCCTGTAAGTTTTAAAACAAGTGAATGTTTTGTTAGTGCCATGCAATTTTGCTTCCCTTGAGGGTGATTGTAGGCAATGATGGATATCAGCATCCTATTGTATTCTAATTTAAGAGGGTATTGGTTATTAGTTCACATTTCTCTATTTGCAGTTGTAATGTGATAAAGTTATTGTCTCTTTCAGATACATTTCCCTGTGCATTCTCTGAGCACATGCATTAAAATACTTGCTAGAAAGAAATTACATTCTTACAGTAACATTTTTTTTCTGGAAAATACTTAAAGTACTCTTCTGTTTTGCGTTCTGTGATATGCCTGTGTTTTGTTTCTTCTACTTGGTGCACTCATATTAACTCTCCTTGCTCTTGTATTTATTTTGAAATATCTTTTTTTTTATTAGACTAGTCTCACCTGAGTACAGCTTTGACAGTGAAGTTATGTTGATGCTATAAAAGTGGTAAGGTTGTAAGCACATTGTAAATGTTATGTTGCTCACTACTGGAGGAACTCCTTCTATTCTACTTAATCTTAACCAAGGTTGATCTTCAGTGGAGAAGCTGTAACTAGTGCCCTCTATAGACCCCAGCCATATGTAAGTGGTGCATAGGTAATGTGAAAGAGCATATTTAGGAAAGTGTTGGATGACTCAAAGTGATGGTTCCACAATTTTCCCAAGTTCTAAGAACTCTTCTAGAACTGCATAAATACAAGAATAATACTTATAGTTGTTGATAGTGGAGTACATAGTGCATCATCAGTTCTATGCAAAGATAACTGGTTAGAATAAACACCATCAGATTTTTCAGAAGTCTTTTGGAGGAGGAGGGAGGTGAAAGATGGGGGTGCAGTTCCTCCATTACAAAAAGCAGAAGGAGAATTACCGGTTCCAGTCAAAGTGTTCCAACCCCTTCTTGGGAAAGAACTGCAGCTCCCACAGCTGTTTTGTGGGGACTATTGACAGTAATAAAGGTTGCAGTTATGTAATGTGTAAAGTGAGATCTCAGTTTCAAGGCTGAAGTCTGTTTTATGAGCCCTGATGCACAAAATGGCAGGGGATGATGACTTGCTGAAACTTCAGGATAGTGCAATGGAATATCCTTTATGAAAATGTATTTATTTTGCAAAAGTGGATATCTTGATGTGAAATAGCTGTTCATTTCTCCATTTTGCTGTTAAGAATGCTAAAGCGAAAATGACTGTTAATATGATGATATAAAATAGATGCAAAAATGTAAGCAAACACAAAAAAAATTCAGATAAAATTTCCAAACATAACTGCTGGGTTTAAATAGAATATATATTATTTAAAGTTAAAAATGAACCAGAATCCAATTCAAATGTAAAGGTAATTTATATAATCTTACCACTAAATTTTTCAAACTACTAATGTTTTTATTGTTTGAACTTGTAAATGTAAAATTTTGACATGTATTTAAATATTAATGGAAACTTGTTCTAGATAGATAAATATAAAACTTGTTCTAGATAGACAAATATAAGTGTCTTTTGTATTTTTAAGGAAGAAGGAACACAATAATTTACTTTTGTATCAGATTGGTTTAAGTGTGTATTAATGACAGTAAAGGTACATGTCACTCGCTTTGGGCTCACTTTATAGTGGTTGATTGGCTGTATTGGTCACACTTCATCTTTTGTTTACATGAATTTTTGTGTGGTTGAAAAGATTTGTACATCTTAGATGGGAATGCATGAATACATGGAACTTCTGGGTATATAGTAAATATTTCTAAGCAAATATGAAGATACTTCTACTCTTTAAATCTTTTTTTGTATCAATGAAATCAATAAAAATTCCAAGAATTCCTTAAGTTGTTTCTTTTAAGACAAGGAGATAGTTATTAAAAAAAACCCCAACAACAAACAAGTCATAAGAAGTGGAAAATGGCAAACATGGGAATATTTTTCTCTTTTTCTTAATGACCTCTCAGTAAATAATTTTAAAACTATCAACAAAACATGCTTACATAATTATTGACATTATTAAAACTGCAAGTAATTAGGAAACTGTAATCAGAAAGTAAAACACCAACTGGATGTATATTCAATATTTCCAACAGAAAAGTATTAAAATAAGATCTTGGCATTCAGAAGGTCAGAAGACTTGGGGATGTTGGTCGACAGCCGGCTGAACATGAGCTGGCAGGGTGCCCAGGTGGCCAAGAAGGCCAATGGCATCCTGGCCTGTATCAGAAA